>NC_092645.1:16775751-17077515 GCF_039555335.1 Amphiura filiformis
GGCAAAAATTGAGAAACGTGGGACTACGGATGACTGCTACGGTACCAACTGTTATTATGACCCAGACTACGAGCAAAAAACCGAGGTAACGTTCCCTGAAAATTTAACTGACGCTATAATGTCAGCTCTTCCAAGAATTGCAAGTTCCCAAACAAAGATAGTTGACTTGCTGAATCGAACACTGGCATCATCGCAGCATCAAAATGAGCAACTTACGGATGGTATGTCTGCTCTGTTGAACATTGAAGCATCACAGATGCACACAGTTGTCCTGCTGAATCAAACACTAACATCATCTGAGCATAACCAAGAGTTGATCAATTGTAAGTTGAATAACAAAGCCTTGAAAGAGGAATCAGTGACATTGATGGAAAAAAATGAAAAATACCTTGAAAACTTGACCACTACTGTCAGTACAGCTCTGCAAAGTCATGATGAACAACTTAAAAATCTAACTTCAACAATATCTGATCTTCTTGGTAATGTAGTTGACTTATTACAAAACCAATTGAATGTTCTCAAGACTGGATTTGATCCATTGTCCATGGACAGACACAATCTTGTTACCAAACAACCTTCCAGCGATGCTCCCCAGACACCTACACTGCAGCCATCCATCTCTCAACCAGCCAAGGGACTTACAACAACAGAGATAACATCTGCAAAAGATTGTCAAGATCTTGCAGCAAGAGGACACCATGAGAGTGGTGCTTATACAATCTCTCCACCAGATGGCTTGGGATCCATGGAGGTCTTCTGTGACATGGAAACCGATGGTGGGGGATGGATTGTCTTCCAAAGACGTTTTAATGGATCCCTTGATTTCTTTAGAAGCTGGAATGAGTACAACAGTGGATTCGGCAATCCAAATAGCGAATACTGGTTGGGGCTACAGAACGTTCGCAGACTAGTGTCACAAGAGGGTACCTCATGGATTTTACGCATCGACCTGGAAGCTTTTGACTCAGATATCGCTTACGCTGTGTATGATTCATTTATGATAAGCAATGCTGAATCAAATTACACGTTGTCGGTTGGTTCATATAGCGGAAACGCAGGTGACTCACTTCAGCACAGCCAAAGAAGTTGGATTCACAATGGCATGCAGTTTAGCACACATGACAGAGACAATGACCTCCACTCAACAGTTAGTAGCAACTGTGCATCAGATTATAAAGGTGGCTGGTGGTATAATGGCTGTCATGCTGCCAATTTAAATGGATGGTATTTAGGTGCATCAGGAACTAATGATTGGAAAGGTATGATATGGCATACTTGGAAAGGGAAGCAATCTCTTAAAAGATCAGAGATGAAAATTAGGAGGCTTGAGTGAAATGCTTCCATATTCCTCGAATTGTGTACAGAGATTTTAATACAATCTGAACGTAAATATTTGGGCCAGGTACCAAAATATGGTATCACATACTGTACAATGTTCAGAGAATTTTCAGGGGTTTAATTTTCACTTTTCATTACTTAGTCAGGTAACCGCAAATTAAAAACCCAGCAAACATGTTTAATTGTAAGCTTCAATATCTAAGTTTCAAACCGTGAAACAAAGAAACCATCTGTTTAGAACAGTTAAAATGGTAAAATATTAATATATGTGACGTGGTCTGGTCCATGGGGGCCAAAGGAGGCATTTTTGAAAATTGAGTTACTATGATTATCACATTATACTTATAATAAATCATATACTGAAAACACCAAATGCCTAGCATGCTTGGTTCTAAAGTTATGAAGGTTTTTGAGGTCTATTTCCTTATGTATTTTATTGTTTTTTCCTCCATATTTTTACCTTTATCTCAGTTTCAAATTTGCCGCCTTTGGACCAGATCGTGTCACATATTGAATATAAATATTAGGGATGAAATCAGTGTTTTTGTGGCATCATTAAGAGTAAATTTCTTGTTTGACATTTTTGCATATTTTACATGCAAGCATCATTGACACTGATAGCTGTATGATAAATCCCTACCATTTTTAGATTTCTTAACAGTAATTTTTGTGGGTTAAACTTAGGATTATTTGATGTGTAATTGCTTTAGCTAGAACAAATTTGATATATTTTCAGGGTAATTTTGTCAAAGGGGGATATTTTGATTCCAAATACAATTCCATGTAAGCATTCAGGGGATACCCCGCTATATAAGACCATGCAAGGCCAAAGAAAGTCAAATTGTTGCCAGATAGACTGCTGGGTTTGTGAAGAGTTCCCACACTGGGGAACTTAAAAACAAAATATAACATTATATGGAAAACATAAATACTGGACAATGTGAGTGCCTTGAGTGCCCAACAAAGATAAGGGGCTGAGGGAACAACTCTTGACATCTCAACTGGATTTGTTAAGGGGGTACTACACCCCTGGCCAATTTTTTGCATATTTTTGCATTTTTCTCAAAAATTATAGCGCATTGGTGACAAGTAAGATATGTATATTATAGGGGCAAGGACTACAGCTACTGCACTGAAAATTCAGCAACTCAAGGCAAGTAGTTACTGATTTATTGATCAAATATAGGTTTCCCTCATTTTTGAGTGTAACACCACAACTGTTATCTGTGCTGAAATAAAATTTCCAGTGCAGTAGTTGTAGTCCTTGCCCCAATAATATACATATCTTACTTGTCACCAATGCGCTATAATTTCTGAGAAAAATGCAAAAATAGGCACAAAATTGGCCAGGGGTGTAGTACCCCTTAACAGCAGTATGTTTTTGGGAAGCAACTGTACATATGGGTTTATAAAAATAATAAACAAATCTTAAGAGATCGACAAAAAAGTATGTTTTACCTTGTAGTTAATTTGAGGCAAGTTAAGATTATTGTATTGCTGGAGAATGTTCAACATGCATTTTAGAAACCTTAACTGAAATTTTAACCAAAACTTAACACACACACAACCCCCCCCTTGTGTATTTGCCGCCAACCGCGGACATGATGTATTGCTATCTAACCGTGGATGTGTGTAATGACGTCTTTCATCACCTAATTGTGGACTAAAATGGCGAAAGTTTTTTGTGTATGATACGAAACGGAATTTTAGCCATCAACTGCCGACTGAAGTTTTTATACATATGGTCCGCGGTTTAGAGCAAGTATCGCTCAAATGCATTTAGCATGCCGGAGCGATCTTACCTTTCCGATGTTGATGAAGATACTTCTTGCCATTTTGACTGCACATGTGTCCCGTATACGAACAGAGACACAAATTGTAGCTAAGTTTTTGGATCGTTTTTGTCACTTTTTCGTCCAGAAAATGTCATCAAAACTATGCCTAGCCGTACAATATCAGTTTGGTTTTACCTCAGGTGAAAACAACACCTATATAATCTTGTCTTGGTTGTAGCGTTACTCAGTGATTTGCGGCAGCAAAAGATACACGTCTGTGTTGGTCGTAGACCAAGTTGGATAAGGGATGATTATGGGGTGTGACGTCACCAAATGGGTGAGTCCACTCAGGGGATCAGGGGTGTTTTTGTTATTTATTCATTTATATTGGACAAAATCACAATTGTTTTTTTCCACATCTCAGGATTGATGCAAGAAGTATCTGAATCAACATCGGAAATGGTAAATCGTCCAGTGTACAGAGTCTAGTCCAAAAGAGCAATCTTACCTTTCCGATGTTGATTAAGATACATCTTGCAAAGAAGTATCTTAATCAACATCGGAAACGGTAAGTCGTCTGGTGTACGGAGTCTCCGCAGTTTAGATTGAAAAATCTTGGCGTGTCCTCGTTTGCAGGCAAACACAGACGCACCCCTAAAAACATACACCCGGCAGAATTTGGACTGGTGACTGTCTACATGCACATTCGTTCAAGCGACACAAAAAAATGAAATTTTGTACAGTGCAACATCTCATTCTTACCTTGGGTTTTGGAGGTGGTTTTGATTTAGCTATCGATGCTGCCTGTCTCAGCTGTTTGAGGGCGCTTGTGATAACCGGTGATGCGGTACCTGATGAAACCTCTGGCGATTCCTGTCTTTTATTCGAGACAGGTCTTGTCATGCCATCTGACTGCAGAGATGATTCCTGAAAAGTAACAGAATGATGCAATCACAATTAACTTTAGGCTTGCTAGCAGGGTATTAGCTAGCCACCTGTCCACCAGTCATTATGGACAGACAGTTTGCTCCTTGGACAGGCAAAATTAATGTCTTTGAGTTTGACAGGTGTTAAATTATAAAGATAACGCTTGAATAAGTTCTGCGAACTCAAAACAAGACCAGTGTAATAAATCAAGGCTATAGCAATAGCTATTTGTACCGATTGAACCCAAACAAAAGCGTAGATGTCTGGTTTATGGTTTCAGGGTCAGATTTTGGACAGGCAGTTTTGATAACAAGAGCGGCTATGCTGCCGAAGTCTTACCTGAATTTATTATTCGCAATTTAATTAATATTGAGCATAATTGCAATTCAAGAAGTGTTCAGCAGTTTTTTGATGAACATTGGAATGGCTATTCGCCGTCTAAGTAATGATGTAACAGGATTAATTACCATAGCAATAGATGAATACAATTTTGAATAGATCACCCTATTTTGACTATACCACCCTGCACTACAACGTTCATGCGGTACCGATGCATTGAACCATAGATGTCAAAGAAAGGCTGATCACTCGCACCTGTAAGATAAGTATCTTCGAAAAGAGCGGTATTGTATTCAATCTATGTTTGCTGACATACACAGGTGATTAGTGCAATCTGTTTGTAGTACAGGGCGGTCTATTCAAAAATTGTATTCATCTATTGCTATGGTAGTTAATCCGATTATTACATAACTTTGACAGCGAATAAAAGTGTTGAATTTGTTTGGAAATCCTCTTCATGGAAAGTGTGGTTTCAAGTAAACTGAGCTCAAAAAGAAACTTATAATTTTGTACAACTTGTGAATCACAAGGTCATATCTTAAAATACTGTCAATCAAAATGAACCAAAATTGCACACAGGATTAAACCTTAATACTCTACTCAAAACACATGTCAGTAACCAAGATGTTGTCCAACTGACACAACAGCAAAATGCACTGTCATGGGACAGCTTCCTGGACTTCCTTCACTTTCACAGCCCAACATTTGGCACCCAGGGACAAAAAATCTGTGAGAATCCACACAAGATCTTTGCACAGATGATAAAAAGGTGCTGCTTTCTGCTTTTCATACACTTTTTTCATGAAACAGGGCTGGGCTGTAAATGTGGTCCAGGAAGCTGTCACATGTCAGTGCATTTTGCTGTTGTGTCAGTTGGATAACTGCTTGGTTACTGACATGTGTTAAGAGTAGAGTATTGAAGTAAATCTGTGTGTAATTTTGGTTCAATTTGATGGACAGGATTTCAAGATATGACCTTGTGAAAAATTATAAGTTTCTTTTTGAGCTCAGTTTAGAATAGAAAAATCTAATTGATGGGCAATGGTTGACAAATTGTGCCCAAGTATAAAATGAAAGGAATAGAAATTTAAAACAAGAGCACCAATGGTACTGTGGCTCTGTGCTTTTTGGTGACAGTGAAAGTCGAATGTGCAACAGGTGAAATCATTGTGTGACATATTACATTCAATGGTACATCTAAGCTATCTCATTTGCAGAGCATACAATGATACATCAATCAATTTTGGGAATTTAGCCACATGGATGTAACCCAAAAGAATCCTGAACTTGCTTTTTCTAAGCATAGCGAGCGGAGCTCTTGTCCAGCACGGCCGGAGGGTCCGAGGCCAGCTTAAGGGTCCCCGGTGGGGTCAGAGAGTTCCTGCACCACATGCAGGAAAGGCCATTTCAGAGGGTAAAAAGAACATTTCAAAGCTCCTGGCTTGTTCTACACTTTTAATAAAAAGTGCTTCCTTCTTCCAAAAAACATGCTATAAAGTTTCGAGTTTCCTATACTTTTATGCACAAGAGACACTCTTAAGAATTGTTTTTTGGCTTTATTACATAACCAATATGGCTGATGTTGATATATGTGAAGCAGATCAATAAGGCAATAATTTTAATTGTTAAAATCATTTTCTGTGTTTGGCATCCACTGCCTCCCCCACCCCACCCCCACCAACCGGCACCCCATCATGGGCCTTGACGGTCAGTGTGCTTTTGGTTAAAATTTCAGGACGACAAACATTTTAGCAGATTTAGCACCCCAAAAGAGACCATTTTTGACATAAAAACCTGTTTTAGACTTTAAAAAAAAAAATGCTTCCTTCATCCTAAAAAAGTGGTTTTAAATATTCAGTTTCCCATACTTTTGTACACGAGAGACATTCTTCTAAGTTTTATTTTGGCCTAATAACATGGCCTACATGACTGAAATTGATATGTATAATGCGCAATATAAAAACAATGATTCATCACATTCTTGACCCACCCCCTTCGGGTATGTGGGAGGGGGACCACATGGCGGGGGGGGGTACTAATGCTTATGAAGAACACATTGTTTGATAAGAGTAATTTGTAAAATTCGGTATGTTAAACACGCAGAGTGATGTCACTACAAATTGGGACTAAAATATTGACTGTACCTACCAAGTTTCATGCCCATATAACGGTTTTTACTAATTTGACCTCATATGACCCCTGGATGACCTCAGAAGACCCAGTAATGACCTTCAAACAATTGGCTCTGAATGTTGACTGTACTTTCCAAGTTTCATGTTCATATAAGAGGTTTTACTAATTTGAACTCAAATGACCCCTATGACCTCAGGTGATCTTGAAATGACCCTCCAAAATTGGGCTCTAAATATTGACTGTACCCATCAAATTTCATGCCCATACAACAGTTTTTACTAATTTGACCTCATATGACGACCCCTGGTGATCCCGAAATGACCTTCCAAATGTTGACTGTACCGTACCCATCAAGTTTAATGCCCATCCAACAGTTTTTATCAATTTGACCTCTGGACTTTCCCAAAATTTGGCTATAGCCTAAATGTTGACTGTACCTACCTGCAAGTTTCATGCCCATATGACAGTTTTTACTAATTTGACCTCAGATGACCCCTGGTGACCCCAAAATGACCTTCCAAAAATTTGACTCCAATGTTGACTGTATCCACCAAGTTTCACGCCCATCCAATAGTTTTTACTAATTTGACCCGAGATGACCTCTGGTGACCCCGAAATGACCTTCCCAAAATTTGGCTATAAATGTTGACTGTACCCACTAAGTTTCATGACCATATGACAGTTTTTACTAATTTGACCTCAGATGACCCCTGGTGACCCCGAAATGACCTTCCAAAAATTTTACTCCAAATGTTCACTGTACCCACCAAGTTTCATGCCCATAGGCCTCGACAGTTGTTAGTTTCCGAACTAGCACCCATCGGGTCAAATAATTGATCTTTGTAACTTTTTTCTGATTAGGCCAAGGAATACTAAAAAAAAGTGATTTTCCCACATCCCTGCTGTCATTGATCGCTTGCCATTCCTTTTGATTACTCTCAAAATTTAGCTCATGATTATTGCACAGCCTAGAGTAAAACATGAAACTTTGCAACTTGCAATGATTTTTGAAACCACTAATTTCAGTCACATTTGAATTTAATAATTATTATTATTATGTTCATCATCTAACATTAAAGTCATCATAGTTATTTTGAACTTTTCTATTTAATACTGCCCCCCTTATGACCTTGAATTATTCATTCATAACTGTGACGACCTTTGAGACCATCCAATCAGAACAGATCAGAATCGATCAATACGCCAAAAGGTCATGACCTCCTCCTGCTTGTAAACATAAAACAAACAAGCTGCACCAAAATCATGGCGAGATCGGGACCATCGACGTAACATCGATCAAATAAACCTTGGTCTTGAATTTCTTAAGAAGTCCTGGCCTAAAAACCATGTTGTTTTTCAAGAGAAAACATATCAATCTTTGATATTCTGAAGTATAAAATTGTTGTGCAAAGTGGAACATCATTAATTTAGGCTGTTTTTGCTATGGAAAAATACGGAAGTTATTCAATTTTGCGAAGTGGGGTAAAGTAAAATCTCATTGAAAATATAATTTTTCCTCAAAATAATGTCCACAATATGATTAAATAGACTGTATTTAACTATATTCTAACAAAACTACAATGAGTGTGATGAAATACTGAACATTTTGCATGACTTGATGACTTTCGGTCCGTGTTTTTGCACAAAATGGAGAGGTCATAAAAATATGTGCACTTGCGCAAGGAAAAATAGTCCACTAGGAAATTCATTTACCCGATCCATTAGTTCAGATTTATTCAAGATTTAGACATGTTCTTGAACATTTTTGGACATTCCTCAACTATTTCTTTAATTAAATTGTAAAGAAATAGTTAAGAAAAGTTATGAAATAGTAAATAACTTCTGAATCTGAACTGAATCTTACGAAATTACCCTCCGTTGGTTTCTGTCACATTCACGCAACTCAAATTATACAGACCAAAATAATCTCGAGCACACACGGGTACCACAAAACAACTCGTTCATCGTGGCTTTTTTACCAAAAATCATATTTTATCGACAGTATTTGAAATCCACCTGAGTGCAATCGATTAAAAATAAATAAGCAAAATTTAGAAACAAATTTCAAGACCAAATATCAAACAGACAAACATCCTTAGCATAAAAACCAATGCCCGAATTGGCTCTCTAATTGTTCCGATCACATAGCCTCTTTTAGCTTCGCTCAGAGCCAAAAACCGGAACTAGATGCGAGTGAGTAGTAATGCATGACTTCTGGACAAATTTACCGAAAAAAATGTAAATATTCCCATAAAATAGTCTTAACAACCCTGTTAGTAGTAAAATAGTCGTATCAACTAAGACCCTATTTTTGGAAATTCCTGAAAAAGGTTTTTTTTTTCAAATTTTTGCATTCTGAAGATGTAAAAAAATGTAGTTTAGAGCTTGTGTTCAACATTTTAGTTGTTTTGTAATGTTACTTGATTCTTTTTGACACCAAAATTGTCTCATTTTTCACATGTTGAGCCTTAATTAATACAAACAGTAGAGTTTGCTAGTAATTAAAAAAAAAAGAAATCCCGACCGACCGACCCAACTGTTAAAATTCATGAGGGCAAGCAAACAATTTTTTTTTTCTTGGCCTTAGTATAGTAACAACCCTATTAGTAGTACCTGACTTTTAGCCACCTTCGATTCCACCTGTCCTTTCTCCTGCCGTTTCTTGGCAGCTTTTTTTGCCTCCATCGATTGCAACAATAGCTGCCTCAAGGCGTTCATCTCTTCTTCATCTTCCTCCTCCTCCTCCTCATCTTTAGCATCCTCTTGGTGATGTTGACTTGGTGGTTCATTGAATTTCACTGGTGACACCCCTGGTGGTGGTGGTTGCAAAGCACTCGAGGTGATGGCGTATGGTAGCATCTGTGCACAAAAGTTGAAAGAATCATCAAAGATCAATTTGATCATAAACACAGCACAAGAAATAATTCCCCCTCTCAACATTTCATCATAACATCGCAAGGTACATATTTTTACCAACTTAAAATAATTATATGACTGTTTCCTTAGTATTGTGTGAAAATGAAAATGAAAGATGTACATGACTTGGTGGCTGAATGATGGAAGACAAAACTGCCCTTTTCAAAAGTCACAAAATCCAATCAAATCAGGCATGAAGACATGGACATTTTTCATTTTTACACAACACTTAGTAAACAGGCATATAACTATTTCTAAGTTCGTGTTATTGGTACTAAATTTTACCTTACAATGTTATGACAAAATGTCGAGAGGCAAGGGGACTTATTTCTTGTGATGTGTTTATTTAAAAACACAAGAGCCAGTTAAAAATTGGCAAAGTGTGAAAAAATAATCAATGAGAAAATGTCCACTTGTACAGTATCTCATTCAATAGCGCCGTAACAAAATAAACCACTGCTATAGACAAATCTGAGTCCACGCATTCCTACAGTTTGTCCACTTCCAAGTACAAAGTAAGGTACGCACATTTTGCGTAAGCATATCGTGCGTCACGTATTACGACGCTCATGCATTTGTGTGCGCCTAGCAGTGTGTTAATTCCTTCTGACAGAAACTGCGTAATTTACTGCGTACTTTACTTCGTACTTCAAAGTAGACAAATTGTACACCTCAATAGCAGCCATTGAAGTGGGCCATCCAACCTGAAATGTGAAATGATGCAGGCTTTGCGGAAGTTTTAAATTGTGTTCCATCACCCGTGTGACAAAAGGATGCTGAAAGTTGCAATACAATGTAAGATTGGATTTGAAGCAGCGCCTTTCCACCCAATTGAGCAGTTACAACACCAGTTTGGTGCGGATGGCCCCAGTAATGGCGGAATGAATTCTGACCATCACTTGGCTTGTTGGATTATGCCGCCAGCATACTTTCCATCAATAACAAGCCTTGATTGTGTCTGTTTGTCTGCAATGCGCCGCTCAGGGGCAAGCGGCAGGGTAGTATGAAACCAGCTTAAGTGTATACTCTACAATTATACAGTGAAAACTTGTCAACACAAAATCTGTTAACACACAAAATTCCTGACAACACCAAATGTTGTCTGAGTCCTAAGCATATACTGGTCTGATAACCCAAAATCCTGTTAAGGTTGGTCTGAACCCTGGAATTATTAAAACTTTCGGGCCTCATAACTGCTAAATTATTAGTCTGAAGAATATAAAAGTATACATTTTTAGAATGGAAATGACTTGATGAATTCATCTGTGAGGTCCAATTTGGGCCAAAATGCTCATTTTTGGAGAAAAAAAAAAGCGGGTTTTTGGCCCAAATTTTTTCGTAGAACGTAACAAAAAAATTTTTGGCCAAAACAATTTTTTTCTTAATTTTAAAAACTAGATAAAAATATTTAGGGACTGTTTTTCATTTTTTGAATTTTGACCAACTTCACCAAAAATATTTGAAATTTGGGCTAAAAATCAGGCTTTTTTATGATTGTTTTGAAAATTTTGCATTTTTTGTCCATTTTTTGTACAAATTTCTCAAAGTTGGTCAAAATTAAAAAAAATAAAAAAACGGTTTAAAAAAAAAGAACAGATCTTACAAAATATGTTTATTTCTTGACTATCGACCCACATTTAGCCCGTCTATTCTCAAAATGAAACCAAAGTGAACCTGTACAAATGTAACGGGAGTGTCATGAGGTGATGTATCATGTTGCAAAGGATTCTGGGAAGGGTGAGTCATCTTCTCTCCTATTACCTGTTCTTCTCCAGTGTCCTTCATCAGTGGTAAAGTTCCCTCAGGGACAACATCTGACATGCCAGGTACAGGCGGTGTAAAACCTGAAATCAACATTAAAAAAAATAATTTTGTTAGTAATGTATCTGGGACAAATACACCATAGATGCAGCATATGAAATAAGCTGTATGCCGCCTCAAAAACAAACAAATCCATATATAACCCCCTATAGAAAACACAACCTTAATCTTCCACACATGGAGTTTGAATTTCAAATGGGAGTATGGATTTCAACTAGAATAGCCAATATACTCACAAGATTCCTCTGTGTCCAGCTCCATCTCCACCGCCTCATAATTGTCATCTTCCGTCTCAACGATGATGGTTTCCGTGACAACAGGAGGAGTAACAGGGATCTCTTGAATGTCGCTATCCGAGTCACTGTCAGCTTTGAGCACAGCTTCTGTGGCTTGTGTAGTTGACACAACTTGCTGGCCATTCTGTTTGAACAACATATAAACAAACATAGATCATAAACAGTTAAAGGAGCCAGTGGTGTAGCCAGATGGCCCTCTCCCCAACCCACAATTGATTCTCTGATTCTCACAAAATTTGCTGCCCTGAGAAACTTTTCTTTATCTTCACTACACCTTTAGGGCTGTCCTCAATTTTCTGGACTGGCTAGTGCATCAAGTTTAACAGATTTAGGGCTCAGTCTTCTATTTCCAGTACCTCTAGTCAACCAAGTTGGACTCATGCAAATCAACAAAATCAGTGCCACAATCAATTCTCTGATTCATGCAAATCAACTTTATCAGAATCAGTGCCACAATTAATTCTCTGATTCTTGCCAATTTTGCTACAAAGCAGCGCTCGAATTAAGGATCTGAAGGGGCACGGCAATTTTTTTAGGGCAAATTCATAATTGCCTTGGATTTTCACTGAAAAGGCAAGCAAAACGGCAGTTTGTAATATTTCAAGAGGGCATCATGGCAACTGTTGAAAATTTGAGACGGGCACTAAGGCATTTCTCAATAGTGAAGAAAACACACACAAACATAGATAGAAGATTTTATAATGAAGGGGCAGGGCTGGGGCACCGACGGCAACTTCATTAGAGGGCACGGCAAGTGACTGCCTTGGGTAAAGGACATATTTTGAGGGCATTGCGGCAGTGGGGATGGGCACCCACGGCAAAATGCCATGGGTGCCGTGGGTTAATTTGAGGGCTGCTACAAAGTTGATACTATGTTTAACGCAAAACTTGGATAAGAAGTCTACATTCTAATTGTTACAATGTATAACCTTTCCTCTAACCCTAATGCCCCAAGGGCTTTTGGGCACTGGATGGGAAAGAAAGAAGGCCTAAAGACAGAAAACAAAGAAAGAAGTTGTTTGCTTTGGTCGGGATTTGAACCCGAGACCCCTCACATGCCAAGCACTAGGATAGTGACCGGTAGCCATGGGTCTTCGCAATAGCCTGGGCAAAAAAAAGCGTGCTTATATATCAATTAGGGTGATAGCATCATCACACCATGTGGGATGCATGCACGCGCAGTGCATATATCATGTAGTATTTTGTAGTGCCTGGGAGTGTTAGGGTTAATACCTGTAGTAGTTTTAGGGCATGGTCTTCTATTTTCTGGACCAGCTCCAAAATCAAGTTCGACTCTCGCAAACCAAGTTTAGTAGAATCCGTTCCTGGTAGAATCAATGCCTCAATCGCTATCAAATTTTTCGCCAGTTCTACCACTAATTTGTTGCTGCATTTGATCAAATGACAAACCACATGCAAGGTATCAGACTATATTGTGACCTTTAGAAAACAATTACCTGTTGTACAGTTTTAGGGCTTGGTTTTCTTTTTCCTGACCCTCTTGTTGTGTGTTCCATAAACAGCTTATAGCGGATATTCTCATCAGTGGCTTTACTCATCTCAACGGTCAAACTGTGCTGCATCTTCCACTTGGCCAGTTTCTGCTTGCGTTCCTCCTGCCGCGCACGGCTACTTTGTGACGCTGAGAAAATAAACACAAAAATAGAGTTCATATGAAAAAAAGAGTGAGCTTGGTGAGAAAGACTCTGTGAAAAATAAACCTGGTTTTTTTAAAAGTGTGAGTGTTTTATCACTGTCCTAATTTTGAGTACAGTACCCTATTCGTGTGCCCCTATCCCCTCCCATACCGGTATTCCTACATATGTATCCCCCCTCCCATACCTGTGTCCCTATCCTCCTCTCATACCTGTGTTCCTTTCTCCCTCTCATACCTGTGTCCCGATCCCCCTCCCATGCCTGTGTCCCGATCCCCCTCTCACACCTGTGTCCCTATCCCCCTCCCATACCTGTATCCCTCCCATACCTGTGTCCCTTTCTCCCTCCCATACCTGTGTCCCTATCTCCCTCCCATACCTGTGTCCCTATCTCCCTCCCATACCTGTGACCCTATTTCCCTCCCATACCTGTGTCCATATCTATCTCTGTTCCCATTAGCAGTTCTTCCTGGTTTTCCTTTTCCTCTCGTGCCGCCACTGCTCTAGTAGCCGATTGCAATGCTAACATACGCAGCTGTAACTCGTCCATGTCGCATCGCTGTTGTCGTTATCGATTGTTAACTCTGTTACTTCTTCAGTAGTCTATAAAGAATGTATGTAGATATTGATGTCTATTTAATATTATGATTACAAATGCACCTAAGTCAATGTACAAGCTACGATTCTGTCATCTTTGGATACAAAAGAGTAATGATTTGGTGATTTTTTACAAAATGTTATGAAGTCAACCACAATGATTTGCAGCACGTCAGGGGACTTTGTACAAAATAGCACCAAAAAAAAACCCTATTTTTTGAGGTTTTCCCCAAACGTCAAAAACCGCCTTTGGAGCCAATATGGTCTTGCGTCTTGAATCCGCCACCCAAAAAAGGTGGCGATATTACATTTTTCCAAAGTCGACTCAAATTAAATGATGATATCTCTGCCAAGAAGTCGAAAAAATATTATTTTACAAAATGTAAAAATGTAAAAAGATATGAATAGCACTATTTGTTTTACCCCTGTATATATAGTGTCACACATCATTGCATTCAGTCACTCACAATGGTTAATTATGTAAGAAAAGAGGCCGTTTTAAAAGTTGCACAGGTCCGAGCCCATAGCAGTCTGGTTTTCTTTAACAAACACATGAATAGGCCAGCCCTCGCCTGCTGTATTGTTTTACTACGGTCTCTTTTTTTACATAATGAACCATTGTGACTGAAAACAGTGAGTGACGCTATAATTTGTTCCACAGGTGTAAAACAAATAAGGCTACTATGTATAATTTTTACAAGTTTGCATTTCGTCAAATATTTTTCGATTTAATTAAAAAAGTATTTAGGGGGGAACAGTATGTTGTGCACCCTGTATAGAACATTAATGTCATGTCTCCCAAAGGGGTTGTAGGCCTATGGATTTCAACTGAAATAACTCATTGCACCTACCTCCTTGCTGGCATGGGCAGCTCCTTGCACTTTCTCTTTCACAATTGTCTGTGATCCTGATTTTGAACGTGACCTCTGACCTCTCCTTCCTGACTCGGTACTGTCAGGACCCGATTTATTTTCTACCAGGGATGACTTAACTTTCCTGATGGCCTCCTGTACTTCCCTGCGCTCCTTTAGTAGCTTTTCGTATTCTTCCATCTCTGAATCTCTTCGTTTCTTTGTTGGTTGGGATGAGGAAGAACTTGGGTGTCGTTGGTCAAGTACTGATTGGTTGATAGTTAGTTCAGGAAAAAATATTACTTTGTTTTGGTTTACTGACTCACTTTACAGCATACTTTAAATGTGTGTTTACAAATATACAATGTACACGTTTGTGAAAAGACAGCACAACTTTTGTAGTGTATGCAATATTATGTAGGCCTACATGTACATCATGTAGACCTGTCCATTCCAGTTGAAATCCATACATCCCTTTATATGGATGACCTGACCTAAATCTTCCACACAGGGATTGTGCATTTCAAATGGGGTTACCTTGAATGGGTGACCCCATTTGAAATCTACACCCCCTGTGAGGTATTAAGGGTGTGTCTTCTATAGGGGGGTGTATGGATTTCAACAGAAATAGCCCACTGTAGGGTTTGAGGCTTTGAGGGTGATACATCTAGATGAGGCTGTCCTCATGTCAGCCTCCATTTGGCGATCTTCTCTTTTAGACCACCTAAGCTATAAATGGTTATTACTAATTTATCACTTTGAACTTTCACATCAAGGGTATGTTTTTATAGATATCTACAAACATATCTTTTATTTCGTCAAACAAGCTTTTATTTATTTTGTACCAAAATTCATGTCTTTATCTATTTTTGACATAAAGAGTTGGATGCAAAACCAGTGATGACGTGAGCTCCAAAACTTTTGCATAACTTTTGATCATAATTTATGCTAGCCTATTAAGCATTTTCAAGCATGTTTGATAGTTTTTACTGAATGTGTGAGTCGCAATTTGCATTTATTCACTTGAGATTTGAGACAAATAATTTTCTCGAAAAACATGATGTTTTTCTGAGAAAATTCCCTGTCACAAATTCTTTTCCACTTTCCACTCATCTTTTCATGTTTCTTGCTTTTCCAATCATTTCTAAATTGTTTTTCAAGACAAAAACTCCCTAGCAAAGAGGCTCCGTTTTTACTTGTTTTCAAAAGGTTGTTTATAACCCGGGGTCACTCCCATTGTGGCCTGTACACCATCCGCGATAATGAAAACGCGTAAAAGGGTAGTTTTTCGTGGTAGGCACGATCGCCAGCGTATCGTGTTTAGGGTGTCAAAAACATGAAAAATTGGAAAAAGGGTAGCAAAATTGCAATTGCTAATACGCGAAATGAAATTTAGGTTATGACATTTGATGCAAGGAATGAAATCCCTATTTAGGGTGTTAAATCAGGCGCTTTAGGGTATCGTTTTAACCAAGGGTTAAATCCTTGTTTAGGGTGCTTTCTTTTCAAAAGTTGATTATCACGGATGGTGTACAGGTCACAATGGGAGTGAACCCCCCGGGTTTATAACCTTACATCAATTTTGTAATCTTTACCCATCGCTCATTTATCAAAGCCCTGTCAGCCTGCCCTCCTTCCAATTAACAACAATAAGGACCACCCTCAGCCTCACCAAATTTTGAGAAATTTCAGACCCTTTACTTGGCCTTTGATTTTTTGGCATATTTGTAATATTTAAGCTAGGTATGTTCATCAAATTTTCAAGTATATTTCACACTGAAATTGTTTTGTTTAGAAAGGTGATTATTTAACTTTAAAAATGAGGGGTCAACCATGTCTGTAGGACAAAAATTAGCGAAGTTATGGGCAAATGTATTTTTCCAAGTTCTGAGACCATCATAGACGGTATCTTACAATGAATTACTGTACAAACAAGCAAGTACCGTATTGGTCCGAGTATAGTCCCACCCGTTTTTTAGGTGAACGTTTTTCACAATTGGGGGTGGGATTACATGTATACTCAATTTCAAAAAAAAAAAAAAAAAAAAAGACCTGAATGCTTGGATCATTCATGGTTGACCTTAAAAAAAATTAAAAAAATTCAAGATATTTTGTATTTTAAATATGAAAATTGATAATTTGTATTCATGTCATACTCTATTAATGATATCAAAATGCATTGAATTGGAATGCATTTTGATATCATTAATAGAGTATGACATGAAAACAAAGTATCAATTTTCATATTAAAAATACAAAATATCTATTTTTTTTTTAGGTCAACCATGAATGATCCTAGCATTCAGGTCTAGGTCCAGGACACTCCAAAACCAAAAAAACCTTTTAAAAAATATATATTTTTTTTTTTTTTTTTACAATTTCTGGAATTTTTTGAGAAAAATGGGGGTGGGACTACTGTATACTCGAACGTGGGACTATACTCGGACGAATACGGTACATGCAACATTTTTCAGTACGGCGATCCTTTTTATAGAAAAGTGATTTTATTTGAAAAAAAATTACTATCACTGTATGATAACTTCTGCATCATTCAAGGTATACCAGTTGACACTTTTTGACTTTCTACGTAAGGTTTCTGGCGTCTAAATTTCAAATTTTTGTTTTTTCCTATGGGGATTACACAGTTAAGCCATTTCTGTGGTCACAAGTAGGAGTTGAATGAGGCCCCCTATAATAAGCAATGTGGGCATACCTATTTAAGACACGGTTTCAGATTTGAAGCAGGTTTGACTGCCAAAAATGACAAAATATAAAGTTTCAAAAAATATTGTTTTAAATATGTTTTCTAGACTGAA
Source organism: Amphiura filiformis (assembly GCF_039555335.1). Lineage (NCBI taxonomy): Eukaryota > Metazoa > Echinodermata > Ophiuroidea > Amphilepidida > Amphiuridae > Amphiura > Amphiura filiformis. Next base: position 16,793,216 of record NC_092645.1, read on the forward strand.
ATTTTGTGCAGAATTCATTTCTGAAGTCAGAAATGCACAATCTGTCATTGTTTTCCTGATATGAGCATTACAGTAGAGGCATATGCTTTTGACGGAAATAAAATATGAGATCCATAAGTGACAACATCATCACAACATATTTGAACTCTATTGGCACACTTATAAAGGCTCTGCAAGGCTCACATCATGTTGTAGTGCAAGTCTGACATCTGATTGGTGCACACACATTGAATATAGGTCACATGATTGCGCAATATTACAGGTACTAATTGTTCCCGATTTTGCTCAAAAATGGGGTGGCGAGTCAATTTGATAAAAAAATTAGAGCTTAAAAAATATGCATTTTAGCACAAGTTTGATACTATATCCCTGTAGTACTGTATCATGGGAATAACTGATTAGTTTTTGTGAAGTCAGAAATGCAAAATCTGTCATTGTTTTCCTGATATGAGCATTACAGTAGACTAAGGCATATGCTTTTGACGGAAATAAAAATATGAGATCCATACACACACAAAAAAAATGTAAGTGACAACATCATCACAACATATTTGAACTCTATTGGCACACTTATAAAGGCTCTGCAAGGCTCACATCATGTTGTAGTGCAAGTCTGACATCTGATTGGTGCACACACATTGCATATAGGTCACATGATTGCGCAATATTACAGGTACTAATTGTTCCCGATTTTGCTCAAAAATGGGGTGGCGAGTCAATTTGTTAAAAAAATTAGAACTCAAAAAATATGCATTTTTAGCACAAGTTTGGTACTATATCTTATAGTACTGTATCATGGGAATAACTGATTAGTTTTTTAAACATGTCGCCCTCATATTTTTTTTTTTTATTTTTCAAATGCCAAATTTTACGTAATTTACAGATGTCACAAATTGTTTAAAAAAATTAGAAAAGAAAATTGAGAAGGAATGGGAAGATATTAATGTTATACCCAAGTAGGAACTTATACTGTGCATAACTGATTAGTTTTTCAAGCCTATAGCTCTTGTAGTTTTCTTGTAATCCCGATTTTTATAAATGGCGGGAATTTTTACACACATCAAAATTTTAAGGGGTAGGGGAAACATTTTACATTTTGCAAGTTTTTCCCTTAGTTAAAATGAACAAAGTTAGGTATCAAATGAAAGCCCATTCAATACTGCATAGACTGGTAGGTCAACCATCACTGTAGCACCTTCCTATCAAGAGTTATGATTTTTCAAATAATTTTTTTTTCCAAAAACAGCTTATTTTGGCATGTCAATTGTCACGAGGCATGTCATATTTGAATGATTCTGGCACGCAAATGATTAAGTCAATCACAAAACAAACACCTGAATTCATCAAATAGTACCCTCAGCTGATATGTTAACATTATAAAGGGCCATATCTATGTATGACAGCATTCAAGATTTGACTTACGTTTGGCGGACACACGTGTGAAAAAAGTATTTAGGGGTGAAAAGAACCAAAATTTTTGAATGTTTATATGTTTCCAAGGGTAAAATGTCATCTAGTTTCAGATTTTGGCACTTAAAACTCCCTATCTTTTATAGATTTTGAGAAAAAATCATTTTTTGGTCCGATTTTGGCCGAAAATGGCCATTTTGGGGTGACAAAAATTTTGACTTGCAGATTTCCTGTGAGCATATGAACATGAAAACTATGAAATAGTGCCTAATTTTCTATACTAATTGTGTAACAAGGGTACAATTGTGATATTAAAAGCATTGAATGAGATCCATATACTTCTTTATTTTTGTAGCAGGGGTAGAAACTTGAGGGTTCGGGTGACAATTGATTTAGAAAAATATACAATATTCACATCATTTTCAATTTGAAAACGCCATATCTCCACAATGGTATGAGCTATAGGGATGCTTTAAGTGTTTATTTGCTCAGTATTTCATTAGCTAAATGGTGATATAACAAACAAATAAGCTAGATTTACAGAAAATAAAATAACTTGCAAAATGCTACCCCCACCCCTAAGGATTTTGAGGGCGTGAAAAAAGTCACAGATTTTGCACAAAAAATAAGTCCTTCAAAATTGGGATGTTTGAGGCTAAACAAAAGACATGTTGCCCTTACCAATGCCCCCTCTAGAGCAACATGTTTTTGTTTAGCCCTAGTATCCCATTTTGAAGGACTTATTTTTTTGCTCCAATTTTGCTCCAATTTGGGGACTTGAGGCAGAAATATGCCTGTACAGTGCTATGGGGAAAATTTTCAAGTTGATAATTATGCATTTTTTATGTCAGATTCAGTTTCTACACAAAATTTCACCCTAGAAAACGTTCCTTTAAGTAGGATCTCTTTCACTTTAAGTTTCCACCATTCTGTCCACCAAACGCAAGTCAAAGCTTGAACGCTGTCGTATATTGTAGACTCTATGAGTATACAAAGTTGGCATGTGAAAATTTTTGTCACCCAAAAAGTGCATTTTTCGGGCAAAATCGGCCACAAATCAACATTTTGTAGCAAAAGCGATGTACGATGCACGCGTTTTGACAAAAAAATCATGTTCTACAAACAATTTTACCCTAGAAAAGACACCTTAGAAATTAAACATAGCTATTTTCACTCTGGAGTGAATTTTTACACACTTTGGCAGTGAAACCTGCTTCAAATCTGAGACCATGTCTTAAGCTGGTTTCATACTTTCTGCCGCTGAGTGGCGTGACCCTTCATCATGCCGCTTGTACTTTTCTGCAAGCGGAGCTGAGCAGCATGACTATGAAAGCCAATGTTGCCGCTCAGCACCGCTCCAAAACTGTATTTTGTTGTCATATGTCAGAGCGGCACCGCTCCGAGTTGACTTGAATTCAACTCCAAGTGACACTGCCGCGAATACAGGACACTTCGCCCACAATGCACTTCGCCTACACGCCATTTAAGCGCCTCGTGCCATCTAGCCCCTAATTAGCTATTAAGGCAATGCAACGCAATGGCATTGTGGATGTATACGATCGATGCGCACAGGATGTGTGTGTATTCAGATCGTACTATCAATGATGTATTCATTAAATCGCCCCCATTGAATGGATGAGAATATAGTGACAACGTCCTGTTGTAGTCTTGAGAATAGCCCGGTGTAGAATCTGTAGATAGGTGATGATTTGATGATGGTGCTGTGGTGATTTGAAGTTGAGAAGTATAATAGTTGTATTTCCCCCTCACCTAATTTAGCTATATCGGCAATTAGAATAGTAGCTCAGTATTGCGTTTTCGAAATAAGGAAAGTATAGTGCATCAAAATTTAATAGGCCTCGTTTCCCTACGGTACCGTTTTTTATTTAGTCTTTTGGACTTTTGCATGTTTTCTTTTATTGGGTAATTTGTAATATTCTTCTTTCATATTTCGTAATGTTTTTTTAGTGTTTGGCTTTGTTGTTGTTCTTGGTTCTTGCTATAATTTGTTATGTTGTTTAATGTTTATTTGTTTTTCTTCGTTTGGATTTATTAGAGCTTTGTCTGAGTGGGTTTTGAGTTATTTTCAATTTAGTTTTTTCCTTTAATTAGTGTATTGTTTATGCTTTTCTTTGTTTGGTGAATAATTTCTTTGTTTGGGATAGGTCTATGGCTTTTTGCTTGTTTTTTGTTACGTTTCTAGTTATATTTTGCCCGTTTTGGTTTGGTTATCCTTTTCTTTATTTTGTAATGTTTTGTAGCCTACTACATACTAATTTGAATACGATCGTATTGGTTGGTTTTTTGTATATTATGCGTTTTTGTTTGTTTTATTTTGTCTTTATCAATTAATATTATGTCTGTCTGTATTTTGTACTGTTTCCTTTTGATTTTGTTTATTTGGTATTGTTTTCTGACATGTTTGGGGGTTGGGCTTTTTTTTGTCCTATTTTTGTTTTTCCATTTTTATGGTTTTCTTTCTTTCTTTATTTTTTTTTTTTTTTTTTTTTTGCGTATGCTTTTCTTGCTTTCTTTTGGATTTAGGCCTTTTTGTTCTATTTTTATGTTTGTTTTTCTACTTTTTGTTATGTGTTATGTTATTGTTTTGTTATGTGGTTCTACTTTTTTTTAAATATTTTTAGTCACAATTTTGTTTTACTTTTATTTGCCTCTTTTATTTGGTCTGATTTTATGTTTTACTGCATGTGTTCTTAACTTCTTCTCTTCTTATTATATTGCCACTTTTGGATGGATTTCCGTGGTTCCTGGTGGGTTGTTGTTGGCATCTGAGTCTGACTCGCGGTAGGCCCTATCTGATCGGTATGGTTTGGGTCCATAATTTTCCTTTAGCTCCGCCCGATAATAATATGATCGTGAGCTAATACACAGATTGTAGGCGCTGGAATGAAATAGCAATTTTCTTCGTTTTAAATTTACCTCATTTGTTTGGCTCGAAATTAAAAGGGGATAATGCGATCAGTACGAGCTAATATATAAGAGCTATCAGTGAAAACTAGCATTTAAATAGGAAGCTATTTTTTATGCAAATCACAGAATGTTTTGTGTAAGAAAATAATGTAACAACCAAGAAAATTAGTAATTACATAAATATAACATATTATTGTCTTTCTCGTGTGCCCACGGACAAACAAAGTATAAAACAAATTTTAAAATGTGCATAAACTAGTCATATATTATAATGTTAGAGATGCTTTTGTATTTGTGTTGTGTATGTTGTTTTTTATTCTTTTTATCTTTTTTTTCTCAAGTTATTTGTGTTTTGTCCTGTTTAATATAAATGCAAAAAATGAATAATAATAAAAAAGGACCACTAAATACAAATGTATAACTTCAAATCTGGGAGTTTGATAAACCTAGATTTGGAAGATAATGAAACCTATGTCATGTGTACTTTATTCATGCATGTCGTATAATTTGAAACTTTGCTTTATAAAACAAACTGATAATGATGATTTATATGTTTAAGCTAGTAGGCCTACTCTATGTCGTACTCATGCAATGCTATTATTTAACCGTCTCAGCTTTTTGACAGTTGGACGAGTACGACCTTTTTTTCTTTATACAGCGTGTCCCAAAAGTAACTTAACATTGTGAATTTGCCATATCTCAAATATTTCCTACTTCATACCAAAATGGAGAACATATTCACATAGATTGATCTTTTCGAATTATTCTGATACCAAAAACAGCATTATTGATGACCCTTTGACCTTACTGTGCAACTGTACATATGTGTGTATCAAACCCACAAAAGCAAGCTCATATGTTCTTTATCCTGAACAATAGAGTTGGTTCACTCACTGCACATGCTACATTTAGGTATGTTGATGACCATTCATGGATTACATGGTCTAGATTTAAGCGTGACTGCTGTTTTAAATTATAATTAGGATATATTGACAATATTAAACTTGACTTTAAAACAGTTGAAGAAAATGAAGATGAATTTCTTATAGATCAACGGATTCAGATCGTATGGTTCTTTGCTGAGACAAAGTCGGACAAACTTATTCAAGCAAAGTTTAAGGAACATTTTAATGTAAATTATGCACCCAGCCAAAATACAATCCAGCAACTAGTGCAGAAATTCCTATCAACTGGATCTGTTCATGATCTACCTCGGGCAGGAGGTGGAAGAACAGGAAGATCGGCTACAAACATCGATGTCATATGAAGAGCGGTGACGAAAAGCCCAAGACAATCAGTACGTCGACTTTTAATGGCGAACAACGTACCGCGTACAACTGTTCATCGAATCCGCAGAAAAGAAAAGCAGTTTCCATATACAATCCAGATAAAACAGAAAATGAAGATTACGCGCAGAAATCAAACAAACAATCAAACAAACAAAGTGACAAACAAACACAGCAAAATTAAACAAAACAGATTTTAAAACGATAACATGTTATATCGCGTTATCACGTCTCAAATGACTAGACTTATTTTGCCTTTATAAAAGTGGGTTTTACGGTATGGTAAATATTCGTTAATTTCATGCCAAAGGGTCATGACCACATAAGCATGTTTGGTATCATAACATTTCTAAAAGAATTATCTACATACTGTGCAATTTTTGTAACAACACTATCAACCCAACGCAAGTTATGGCAAATTTACAATGTTAAGTTACTTTTGGGACACCCGGTAGTTACCAAACTATGCTTAGCTCAGAATATATGATCACTACTAGTATCTCACATGGCGTAAGAAAGACCATGAAGGCGAACTGGTGAAAGTTCCTTTTCGGAAGTGGACTTTCACAGTTTATCTTTCTTGACTGGCGAGAACTACTCTTTGACCGTTCCTCATCAGGGATTTCCCTTTTAACAAAGGAGCACCTGCGCAAATGATGTAGCATAAACACCGTCAGCATGATCTGACTCGTTATACTTAATTGCTTTGGCTTCAAGTTTTTAGCATGTATCCTATATAATATATTTATTTGATTCAAATGCAAGTAAGGGTTTAGGTATTTTAGTCTCAGCTCAAACCAAAGTCAGAAAGTTTGAATTATTTATGTATATGACATGACCATTGACAATACAATAACGTATCGAAAGGAAAAAAGAATTAGGCCTAGGGCCTCAAGAAAGAACAGGATTGAATAAAGAAAAATTAAGGACATAAGGAAAGAAAGACTTTGGCCTTATGCCTGAAGGAGGAAACCGGGTTTAACAATCTAATACGGTATTCGTTTATAGTTTGAACCATTTGATTACCGACGGAGTACAAAACAAGCATAATTGGACGGGAAAGAGAAAAATGATTATAATGGGTGTACTGAAATGATATGTGAAAGACTAAAGCTAAAACTAAAAGACCTACGCATTTACAGCTGCAAGTGTTACGTTTCTCTACGCAACATGTATATAGGGTCAGTCCATGTCGAAACAGATTGAGTGTACACCCACCCTCTTGGATTTTGCTCTCCTTTGGCTCAGGGGTACCTTTCATGGATCCCTAGGTGAGGTCACAAGAAAAAAAATTCAAATTCCATTTAGTTTTGCTTGAATGGCGGGCAATCAAAGTTTGGCGACCTCGACCAAAATTGTGAATTTAAGGGGTCCAAATGACAAAGTGCTCTCTTTGAGGGCACTTTCTTCTTAATTTAATCAGTTGTGATCCTCTTTTTGAATGTGGTCACTCACTGGCTGTGTCTGAAATACCTAATGCCAAAAAAGATAGATTTGAATTTCGTTGGGATTTCAGAGGGGTCAAAATCAGCACTTCGTACTGTTCAATCAAATTATCTTGATTTTGAAGGACCCATGATAATGTCACAGTGCACTTATAGGTCCTAATTATGTTCAGAATGGATTAACCATAAGCCAATGTCTATGAGCAATTAAAAAAAGAGAAATTTCTAGACCCCTACAGAATTTTAGGCCACCCCTAAAGTGGTTCAGCCACAAATGGCACTTAAAATCGGCAAATTTTGACCCCTAATAACTTTAGGTGTACACCAGATATGAATTTCTAGTCTTTTGCATCTGAAAGAATGTAGTTTAATGTTACTAGGAACATAAGATTTGTTTTGTATTTTTTGTGTTTTAGTATTAAGTTGAGGCTTTCAAAAATAGTCATTTTTGCCTAACATACCATGCATACAGGATACGGTACAAAATGCCAATTTTGTATGATATTTTTATATTTTTGATCACTTTATAGCCATTTGTATTATTTATCCTGATATTTCAAGTTGCTCTTGAGTCAAGTAATAAGAAAAACTACTTTCTAATCCTCTGTATGGATTTTTAAGGGGGTCAAAAATGCACTTCCTGGCAACGATGCACATGCAAAGTACAGGTTATGGGGTCAAATTTTCAGAATGCTCCCAATTATGTCAAGTAATATATCAAATTACTCGTATGGTCATGCAGGATTCCAAAAATGTATAGTTTGTTATGTGTCAGACCTTTCAGGAGGCGCTATGATTAAAAATGTTCATAGGTCAACGACCTTTTGAAAGTATCAAAACACAAAAAATGTTCCTAGTAACATAAGACTACATTCTTTCAGATGCAAAAGACTAGAAATTCATATCTGGTGTACACCTAAAGTTATTAGGTGTCAAAATTTGCCGATTTTAAGCGCCATTTGTGGCTGAACCACTTTAGGGGGCCTAAAATTCTGTAGGGGGTCTAGAAATTTCTCTTTTTTTGAATTGCTCATAGACATTGGCACATGGTTAATCCATTCTGAACATAATTAGGCCCTATAAGTGCACTGTGGCATTATCATGGGTCCTTCAAAATCAAAGATAATTTGATTGAACAGTATGAAGTGCTGATTTTGACCCCTCTGAAATCCCAACGAAATTCAAATCAATCTTTTTTGGCATTAGGCATTTCAGACATAGCCAGTGAGTGACCACATTCAAAAAGAGGGTCACAACTGATTTAATTAAGAAGAAAATGCCTCTCAAAGAGAGCGCTTTGTCATTTGGACACCTTAAATTCCCAATTTTGGTCAAGGTCGCCAAACTTTGATGGCCCGCCATTCGAAACGAAATTGAATTTGAATTTTTTCTTGTGACCTCACCTAGGGGTCCATGAAAGGTACCCCTGAGCCAAAGTAGAGCATAATCCAAGAGGGTGGGTGTACACTCAGTCTGTTTTGACATGGACTGACCCTATAGATGGTCGTCTCATGATGGAAGGGCCTTTTGATGACCAATGATCAAAGTCTATTCGGGCCTTCCCGGAGTCCTTCTTTCTTAAATTTCTTGGTGACAAGCTCAAAATCGAATCCTTCCCCTTATTTCTTAAGTTTCTCCTAGTATTAATTTAGTGTGCCGCAACTGAACTGTCAAGAGCAGGGGCCAAGAGATAAAACCATATAGTGTAGGCCTTCGATCGTTTTACATAATACGTTTCAACCCTGATCATGCTGATTTTTTGGCATTGTAATGTTTTAACATGTCCATACATTGGAATCAAATTCATTATGTTTGTAAGACATCGGAGCTACCCTGGGAAAAAATTTCAAACAAATGGAAACATTTTGTGCAATAAATGTGTTTATTGATATACTGAGCTGTGATTTAATTTGAAACTTCACGTAACTCGTTATTTTCCCCAGATTTGGAAGATGTAGGTTGTTTGGCTTTATATACAGGTATGATTCGTTTTAAACTTCATATAATTCGTTATTTTTCCTAGATCCTATTATCACGCGCACCGCGTCTTCTCTATCAAATACCATACATGATTTCATTTTAAACTTCATATAAATCATTATTTTGCCCAATTTTGCCTGTTCATGTGCGCACTGCTCTCTTAATGGGTCTTCCCTATCTAGGCTTATCAAACACCCAGATTTGGAAGCTCGGATTACTCGGATCCATGTCGTTTGCATGATCAGGCTGGGCATACACACAATTAACACTTGTCTAAAATAATTCCTTCCTTGTTTCTATTATTATAATTATTATCTTTCTTTTATTTATCATGTGTATACCTTCTTGTATATTCTTACTATAATTCACCAGAATCTGTACGTTTGTTTGTCTGTCTGTCCGCCTCTTTTCTCGGAGACTAGGGGTCGCACGTTCCTCAAACTTGGTGGGTGGGTGCAGCTTGGTATGAGGAAGAACGAGTTTAAATTGGTTAGTGGGTCAAGGTCACCCAAGGTCATCCAGGGGTCAAATTAGTAAAACTGTTTTTCTCAGAGACTGGGGTCGTCGTTCCTCAAACTTGACGGTGGGTGCGTCTTGACCGGGACAGAACAAGTTTGTGTTGGTTAGTGGGTCAAGGTCACCAGAGGTCATCTAGGGGTCAAATTAGTAAAAACTGTCATATGGGCATGAAACTTGGTGGGTAGGTGCATCTTGACCTAAGACAGAACAAGTTTGTATTGATTAGTGGGTCAAGGTCACCCAGGGGTCATCTGAGGTCAAATTAGTAAAAACTGTTTTCCGCCTATTTCCTCAGAGACTAGGGGTCGAACGTTCCTCAAACTTGGTGGGTGGGTGCATCTGGACCTCAGACAGAACAAGTTTGTTTCAGTTAGTGGGCCAAGATCACCCGAGGTCATCCAGGGGTCATCTGAGGTCAAATTAGTAAAAACTATCGTATGGGCATGAAACTTGGTGGGTACAGTCAACTTTTATAGTCAAATTTTTGGAAGGTCATTTTGGGGTCATCCGGGTCACCCAGGGGTCATCTGAGTAAAAAATGATGTATGCATGAAACTTGGTGGGTACAGTCAACTTTTAGAGTCAAATTTTTGGATGGTCATTTTGGGGTCATCCAGGGGTCATCTGAGGTCAATTTGTACAAACTGTCGTATGGGCAGGAAACGTGGTGGGTACAGTCAGCATTTAGAGCCAAATTTTGGAAGGGCATTTTGAGGTCACAAGGGGTCATCTGAGGTCAAATTAGTAAAAACTGTCTTATGGGCATAAAACTTGGTGAGTACAGTCACCATCAGCCAGGTAATTGCAACAGCCGAGAACCGCCAAATATGGGTAACCTCTTTTCTCGGAGACTGGGGGACGCACGTTCCTCAAACTTTGTGGGTGGGTGCAGCTTGGTATGAGGAAGAACGAGTTTATATTGGTTAGTGGGTCAAGGTCACCCAAGGTCATCCAGGGGTCAAATTAGTAAAAACTTTTTCTCAGAGACTGGGGTTGCACGTTCCTCAAACTTGACGGGTGGGTGTATCTTGACCGGGACAGAACAAGTTTGTATTGGTTAGTGGGTCAAGGTCACCAGAGGTCATCTAGGGGTCAAATTAGTAAAAACTGTTTTCCGCCTATTTTCTCGGAGACTTGGGGTCGCACGTTCCTCAAACTTGGTGGGTGGGTGCATCTGGACCCCAGACAGAACAAGTTTGTTTCAGTTAGTGGGCCAAGATCACCCAAGGTCATCCAGGGGTCATCTGAGGTCAAATTAGTAAAAACTATCGTATGGGCATGAAACTTGGTGGGTACAGTCAACTTTTAGAGTCAAAATTTTGGAAGGTCATTTTGGGGTCATCCAAGGTCAAATTACTAAAAACTGTCATATGGGCATGAAACGTGGTGGGTACAGTCAACATTTAGAGCCAAATTTTGGAAGGTCATTTTGAGGTCACAAGGGGTCATCTGAGGTCAAATTAGTAAAAACTGTCCTATGGGCATAAAACTTGGCGAGTACAGTCACCATCAGCCAGGTAATCGCGACAGCCGAGAACCGCCAAATACGGGTAACCGCCTAGTTATACATAATGCACATCATATTTCTTTACTGATTTCTAACAAACACAACCGTCAAACAAAAACAAAAAATTCAAATTGGTTTATGCGCATAAAAGTAACATTTTCAATTTCCGCGCTTGATTCTTCGAGATGTGTTCATGAAGGGATGTGTATGGAGTGTTAGCGGGAGTGTTAGGTGGGGTGTGTATGCGGGAGTGGACGTAGAGAGAACAAATAAACAAACCAAAGTCATTATAGAATTATAGGAGAAAGAAAACAAAACACAGATTCCAGATTCAGTTTTATGCGCATAAAAGTAACATTTTCCATTTTCGCTCATAAGGTATTTCGGGGAAATTGTGCAATAAATAGGTGTAGGATCCAAAAAAGAGGTCTTTCGAGGGCAGTTGCTAACAAATGAGGCCTTTCGAGGGAAGACCCCCCCCCCCCAAAAAAAAAAGAAAAGAGTTCTTTCTGGGCCATATTCTAAAACTTGATGGTCTTGGGAGGAAATATTCCTTGGGAGCTAGTCTTTTATGCGTGAGAACAATAAGAAAATGATGGGTCTTTGGATGTGTAGGCCTATAAGGGAGCACGTTAATACTAATAATATTTGACAAAGAATAACCCAAAATTAAAATTTTACCGAAATCGTATTTAGTATTAACCAGTTTTGCAAACATTTGCAACTTTTTCTTCTTCAGCGTGCCTCCGATAGGCCTACGTCATAAGCACAAAACATGGCCCGTATAATTCTCGGGTCTTAATCAAACTGAGAGCATACTTGACCCGGGACTTGTCAAGCAATCGATCGTACATCAGTGTGTATGCTGTGTGTATGCCATGCGGCCGCGCGCGGGGCCCGGCCTTGTCAAGGAAGGTACATCGGTGTATTCTGGCATTTTTGCGTGCTTGGGTCATGGTACCATTGATTGAACATAATCACACCCGGCGTTTTCGTGTATGGTAGCTAATGAATATCCGCCGTTAACACGCGGTGCAAAATGGGGCATAAGTCACTGCACAGCCTCCCACAAAATATCTCAAAGCTGCATGCTGCTGGCGTTTGTTTTGCTAGTTGTGCGCATTTGTCTTTGAAAAATTTATTTTTCCTTAATTGTTTCATTAGGCTATGTCAAAGAAGATCTTCTCTGATTTAATATCTTTTATAGGACTGCAAGTTTTAAAAGTTTTGAACATCTCTAACTTTATTTTAAGTGAGTTTGAGCTGGTAAAATGAATGATTCGGTTAATTAAATAAAAATACACAAAACTCGCAAGCGCTTTTTTGGCCATATTATATAAATTATTAGGCCATACTGGCCATAATTAATTTAACACTAAAAAGTATGAACTTATATGAAGTAAACATAATTTGTGAAATAAAATAACACATATAATAGGGCCTAATTGATTCTTTTGTTCATGAAAACATATCTGTAAAAGTAAAATACATAAGGATTTAACATAAAAATACATTTATAAGGCCTAAATTTCGGACATATTAAATTAATTATTGTTCGTGAAAATATAAGCTAATATAATGTAAAAAAGTGATGACGATGATGGGAAACTTGGAATCAACTTTCATTACCCTTATGATTTTGTATCATAATTCAATGGCTTTCCTTCGTCTTCGTGTGCATGGTGCGGACTTACAAGCACAAAACATGTTTTAACACGGCCCGCAATTACAATTTCTTTGTTACGACACTACCCGTCCTCCAACACGCTGGCAAGTAAAGACTTCCGCGAAATCGCTGGGTATGACATGGGTAAATCAATGGCACTGTCACCGCAGCACGCAAGCGTATCCAGTATATTCCATTTCCGGGCCATTCCGTGGTTTGGCTGGCAGTCACGCAGGGGACTTGTCAAGCAATCGTCGGCAGCAAATACCAGCGGTGTAAAAGGGCTAAACGCACAGCACAGGCCCTGCTCGCTGAAAATGGCCAAAATTTATTTTAAACACTTTATCACGTTATCAAGTTATTAAAAGTAGGCTGAAAGTTTTAACAATCAATGGTATTAAAAAAATTAAGACTGCCATATTTTTCTTTAGGCCAATTACAATTGATTCTTAGTTTCCTGTTTCCTTCGCGTCCAAAGTAGAGAAATTGCAAAATATTTAATTATTTTATTTATATTTTGGCTTTTCTCTTTAAAAATAACTTTTAATGACTACCATTTGCTACTTTCTGACTTTGATCATATCATCTATAATGATGAATAAACATAGAACCTAATTGTACCATTACTTATGTATAAAATCAAACATAGTAGTAAAATAATTAAATGCATGCTCCTTGTCAAAATGGCTTGATGTAGGTTGCGACCACTTATTTTAAAATAAAGAAAATAAAAGATAATTAATAATTAATAATTAAAAGTCGCCTCATCCCTGGTTTTCAACCATGAAACAGGAAACTAAGAATTAATTGTGAAGGGCCTTATAATTATCTTCATAAAAATTCACGTATAACACACTTTAACACGAAGTTATCAAATTATTAAAAATGCATGTTGAAAAAATGCATACACATATTAAAATATTTAAAAAATATTGTTATAATCACATCAGCACGGTGTGTTAAAAACCGAACATAATCTACACCGGGACGGACGGTAGGGGCCTCAATTTATAAAACACACACACACACACACACAAATGCATTGCATTGCATAGGGGGCGAGATGGCACGTAGGCGAGATGCCGTGTAGGCGAAGTTGCGTGTGGGCGAGGTGTCCTGTTTCCACTGCCGCTTGCTTGGGCAAAGCGGTGAAGTAATCGATATATACTTGCGAGACCGTGCAACTGCGCAGTGAAGCAAAATAAATCATCTTCAGAGCGGCAAGCAAGTATGAAACCAGCATTTACAGTATTTCAGTATTTTGGGTAAGGAATACATGTAAACAAAATTAAAATTTGACGGAAATCGTACATTTATATGTATAAAGCCAACTCAACTTAAGGCTTTTTAAAAAGGTAAGGATACAATATCTCATGGTTGGTTTAGGAGGGGATTTGTCTCTCTTTCGACGCCGTAATTGAGCTGCTCTTTGTCGAAGCCCTTTAACAAAACCGACAAATTCAGTCATGTCAGTACCACTACCAGCTGAGGTTGTACTAGATCGTTTTCTGTTTGATGAACGTGCAGATCTCTTCGACGAAGTTGATGAAGAAACTGGAGAAGTCTTTCTCCTGCCAGACGCACCTCCATGACTTTTTAAAACAGAAGGCGACTTGCTTCTGTCTCGTCTGTGGCTTGCTCTTGACGAATGTGAGCGGTTACGTATCCTATCTGTCTCCCGTCTGGTGCTGCTGCTGTTGTTAGTATTGCCATGATTGCTCCGTTTCAGCTTTGATTTCGAAGAAGTAAGCTTACGTGACTCAGCCGAACTATCGGAAGTCTGAAATAACCTTTCGTATTGGTTAAACTCTTCTAAATCATCCTCAATTTCTCCATCTTCTAATTCATCATCGTCGAGTACAACAATATCACTAGATTTCGACGTCATTTTGTTTCATAAGAGTCCCTAATTTCGGGAAGATACTGATGAAACTTTGATCTACTTTTTTCGCAATCGGGAAGCCATCTTTGTTTTGTGACTCTTCGAGTCTTCGTGAGTATATAGAGAGGGCGCTGTCACATGTTTTTTTTAACAGAGGGAACCGGACAGTACAGTTCCTGCTTTTTGACAGGTTCTGTTTTTTATGCGGATGCACGATCAATTGATTGCAATCAATATTGGGGACCCCCACACAAAATAATATTTCTCTTCAATATTATTGAAGAGATCTAATACTGGGGAGCTAGGACCACCTGCTTTGCACCCCCACAGCAAACCAAACCAACTTTTTTCTTCTCTGAATTTTCTTGATAGGCCTATCTCAGGAGAGTGATCAATTTATTTTTATTCATTTTGCTTTTTTATTTTTGTTTTTCCTGAATTTACTACTCCCATTTATTTCATGCTACACATATTCATGTAATCAGCCTGCATATGTTGACTGTATTCTTCACCATGTTCCATGTTTATGTGCCCATTTATGCCCAATTATACCGATAGTAGTACCTAGTAGTAGGATTCAAGAAGAGTATAGAACACCATCATGAATGCACTGAGTCATGTCTACAGTAGAATTCACGACCTTTGCAGGACTTAAACCCCATTAAAAGCTTTTAAGATAACACTCATTGAAAACAGCTCAACTATGTTACATCGGATCTTAATCCACACTCAGTACACATGTTTCCGATGTGCAATGAGCAATGAGCTGGTGTTATAGTTTCAGTTGGGTGAACGATTATAAAGCAAGGCGCAAGGTAACAATTGGTGGAGGATTTCCGTGCTGTGTCGTCACTTCTGTGGTTTTTATATATTGTTTCGACCCCCCCCCCTTCCTCAGTTACCCTGTGATTCAGGGGTGCGCCTACATAAAGGCGGGAGCTACGATCTACTACTAGGCCTACTACTAATACTTCACGGTGGGCCTTAATTTTGTTCACGAAATGAGACAATAGTGTGCATATTGTTAACCAGCATTCTTGAAAATGAGAAACATAATGGCTGTGGACCGCACGGTTTGGAAATAATTTCTTCATATTTTTTGGTGTTATCTGTCGTTTACATATATCCTTCCTAAAACGCCAAAGTGCGAATATTTCCAAACACCTAAATTAGCTAAAAAATTAGGACATGTTACAAAACTATATTTTCTATAATTTCAGAAGAGTAGGCCTACTTTAAATATTGGCCGGTTATTTTTCACACAGTGGCGTTAACTAGGCAATGTCCTATTACCAAAGTGCGATGATTTCCAAACATCTAAATTAGCTAAAAATTTAGGACATGTTGCAAAACTATACTTTCTATAGAATTTCAGAAGAGTACTTTAAATATTGGCCGGTTATTTTTCACACAGTGACGTTAACTAGGCAATTGCCTATACTTCTAACATACACTATTTGTAGAGGTCACGCGTCAATGGTGAGAGCACTGTGTATTGTGTAGGCCTATGCCCTATAGGAAAACGGACAGTAACTGCAGTATGCGTCCACTGTCTTTGTCCCTCTCTGTACCTGTTGCTTTAAAAAGTGTTGATTATAATATTAAAAATATAAATATTATCATGATTTTTGTGACATAAATATAAGTGTAATTGTTCATGATCGTTGGGAACTGGTGGTTCTTTGTGTATGTTTTTTCTCCTCCACCAGTTCCAAGCACAGGAATAAAAACAACAAAAAAAAAAAAACTTTTTTTCTTCTCAGGATCCTATGAGTCTCCTATGGAAAAGTTGGTTTGGTTTGATCCTCTGGGCCTATACTGAATTAGGCTACACCTGTAGGCCTAATTGGAATTAGCCATTTGTTGAACAGCAAACAATTTTTTATTTAGCTTCTACTATTAGAGAAGTCTAGATGTAACATTTTTAGGTTTCACTATAGTTATAGGTTTCACGCGGAAATTTTCGACTCTAAAATAATGTCAGGTGAATAGTCTAATATTAATTTAAAACCAGGGCCGTCGCCATGGGGGTGTGAAAAAAAGGTCCACTTTTTCAAAATCAGTACCCCCAAAAATATATATATATATTCCTGGCTACAGGCCTGTCCATGGGTAGTGGCAGGGGCGGCGCCAGGGTATTTTGATAGGGGGCGATGCAATTTCAAAATGTTGAAGAATATTCATGCGGCGCGATAGCGCCGCCCGTCACGCTTGCGCAGGCAGGGGGTTGTCTGAGGGGGGATGTGCCCCCCTGAGAATTTGGAAAAATTTTCAAAATGAAAGTACAAATGAAGCCATTTGCCGATGCACCATTTTCACCCTTTTATTGGTTATTTATTTATTTTCCAACCGCATATTTTTATGGATTTCATTAACGGGCCCGACTTGCGGACCGCAGGTTTTAGGCATGGACCTACTCAATTAGGCCTATACGTTCAATTTTTGAGTCTTACTTTTTCCCATGCTTTCCCAGTCCAATTTCACCTTTGTTGAAATAAAATTTCTTTCTTTTGACCATGTTTACCCCCATTCCTTTCAAATGTTTCTTCTCTCATGTCATCCTTAGGCCTATAATAATACAAATGATCGAGCATTAAGTACAATTCTTTGAGCGTATTTGCAAAGTCCCGGTTAATTAATATGCAAAGTTTAAGTCACAACGCGGTGTATGTTTTAAAGTTGCATTGTATATGCGATGCCTTATATTAATTACGCAATGAATAGGCCTAGGCACGATAAAAATGATATGAATAGGGGTGTCTGGAAGTCGGAAAATATTTTTAAATGAAAGCCGTTATCAGGGGCGTAGGCGGGGTGGTCGCTCCCCAATCATCGAAAGCCAAAACGGTTCAATTTGCGAGCGTAGCGAGCGGAAAAAAAACAGTTTTTTATGTTTTTTCGGTCAAAAAAGTCAAAAATTTTGCCCATTAGCGAGCGAAAAAATTAGGTTCTTTATGCTTTCTTGGTCAAAAGAGTCCACAATTTTAGAAAAGGTCCAAAACATGTCCACTTTTTCAAAATCAGCCACCATAATTCCTGGCTATTAAATGAAGCCAATTGCTTATTATTGCTAAATAATTTTGATACTACTAGCCTATTTCTGAGAGAGGTAGCATATATACAAACAATGTGATAAAAGTAAAAATTGTGTGTTACCGATATCAGACTGAAAGTAAACTTTATAATGATTAAATTGCTGGCATGACACAGACTACTTGCGTATGTTGCCGCGCCAGGACAGTGACGTAGCCAGGATTTTTCCAAAGAAGTTGGGAGAAAAGGCAGGAGAGGCCAGGTGACTTTCATGGGGGAAAATGTGCGGAAAATCGGCCCAAAATACAAAAACCAACAACTCTAAAACCGAGTCGGTCAGCATTCCACAGGGGGCAAGATGTCCGAAGGGGGTGGGGCTTCCCCCTTCGCCTAACCATGGCAATGGCTCCTTTTCTTCTTCTTTCCCCTCCTCTCTTTCTCTCCCCTTCCCCTCCTCCTTCTTCTCTTTTTCCTCCCTTTTACCTCTTTTTTGCAAATAATAGGCAGTGGCGTAACCAGTGGAGTGGCCGGGGGGCAAGCTGCCCCCCCGGGCACAAAAAACTGGGAAGAAGAGCAAAAAAAAATTGGGAAAGAGGAAAAGGGAGAAGGAGAGAAAAGAGGGAAGAGAAAGGGAAAGAAGAGAAAAAGAGGGAAGAAGAAAAAGGGGAAAGAAGAAAAGAAAAAAGAGGGAAGAAAAAAGGGAAGGGAGAAGAGAAAGGGGGAAGAGAAAAGGGAAAGAAAGAGGGAAGAAGATCTATAGGGCCTACTACTTCCTTTGTGAAATTTGTACTCTGAAACACTGACTTTTAGCTTCTAATATGCCCCTTGACCCCGCCGGGGCTTTGCCCTGGACCCACCAGGGGCCCTAAGCCGGGCCCCTGGACCCCACCCGTTAAACGCTTCGCGGCAAGCCGCTCGCACATAAATACTACAACCCCCCCCCCCCCTGTGGCGCCGCCGCTGGGTAGTGCATAATCTATTCGCATATATACCACCAAAAATGAAATCAGATAGGCGGGATCAGATCCGGGATCAGATCATGAATAATGTGAATTTGTGGTCCATGATAAATCTCCGGTGCGGTGATAAATTGACTCTATTCCGAAACAAAGCGGGAAAACCCCAAATCTACATGTGATGTGATAATCATAGCATGGTAGTGAGTCAACTTTCTGGTCTTCGGGTAGGCCCCTATATATATAAGAATTGGTTCTTTGAACCTTGTTTATTTTTCTAAATTCCCTGAACTTGAATTCAGAAGTTGGCATTTATACTTAAAAAGTTGACGCAACGACTTACATCAACTTTTTAAGTAATGCAAACAAAGTTGATTAGTTGACGGAACTTTTTGAGCTTTTTCAGCATTTTTCAAGTTCGGATAACTAAAATGAATTCTGTTTTGGCAACTTTTACACTATTTTTGAGTTGTCCAAACTTACTCCTTTTGAATTGCGCCAACAAGGCGAACAAGTCATTTCTATGAGAGTGTTTGTTAAACGTGACCATTAAGTCGGACCATAGCCAAAAGGAAAACAACAGCGAAGTAAGAACTGAATCAGGAACAGGAACAACGAAAATAAAATGTTTCTACAATTTGTATACGACCTTGGATATTGGTTAAGGTTTAAAATATATATAAATTAGTACATAGCCTATATATTCGACTGACTTTATGTAGAAAACTTTATTTGGTTACAAGACTTGTGCCATTCGCTCTGAGGGATCGACGTGTACTGGCATCCATGAATCAAGGTAAGATAGCTGTGTAGGCCCCATGTCACAGGGGAAATTGCCCAAAGTTGTCTAAAATTGTCAAAACTGAGTATAAAGTTACTCAAAGTTTCACAAAGTTAATTGCTTAAAACTTTGTCAAAATCACGTAAAGTTGTTCAAAGTTTCACTAAGTTGCTTGGCATTTTCTAAAAATTTCATAAAGTTTTTAAAAGTTTTAAAAAGTTTTTAGTTTTAAAGTTTTAAAAGTTTTTAAAGGTTTTTAAGTTTACAAAAAGTTTTGAGTTTTTGCTTCAAAATTGCCTGAAGTTGTGAAAGATGCTCAAAAGTTTTCAAAATTACTTAAAATTGCTCCACCCTGCGTAAACTTAGCGCGAATTGTACTAAGTTGCCAAAATTGTTCAATGTGTTCAGCTCAGGCAATGTGAGGCCGCTTTAGGCCATTTTACCTAACATTATAAAATGTAGTGAAATGTCAGACGTTTTTGGACAATTTGGTCAACTTTGGGCAATTTACCCCTGTGACATGTGGCCTGTAAGTTGTACTCTTAGATATGTAGGCCTATGTAGTAAAAGTGCCACAACTTCGCTATTATTCACGCAAGAACATTTTTAAAGGCAAGACATCAAGGAATCTTAATGTAAAATCTTAATGCACAAACAACAATTACCGACGAAGAAAATCATACAAAAAAATGTTCTTTTTTGGCAATTGTTTTTGGTACATCATATAGAGTAGTATACGGGCCTGTAGGGACATCTACTTCCGGATCGGGTCAACCGAGGTCAAAGGTCACTTCCGGTTCGGGTCAACGGTCACTTCCGTTCGGGTCAAACGTCACTTCCGGTTCGGGTCACTTCCGGTTTGCATAGTAATGAGGTGGGCGTGGCTAAATGGCATATATGAATATTAATGAGATGGGCGTGGCTAATTGATATATATGAATATTAATGAGATGGGCGTGGCTAATTAGCATATATGAATATTCATGAGGTGAGCGGGGCGTTACGAATATTAACGATACTAATGAATATTAACGAGATGGGCGTGGCTAATTAGCATACCCAGAAGTGGGCGTGGTGAGACGTGGGGAGTGGCTTAGGAGGGTCGAGCGACCTCCGCATTACGTCACGGGGGGTGTTTTTGTTCTAGAAACACCGAAATTTTAAAATAAGAATTTTTTTTTCCTAATTTAAAACGTATCGGCCGTTATACGGAAGGTATCGGGGTCAAATTCGGTATATTCGGTAAGGGTCGAGTTACGAACCATTTGCGAGGGTCGAGGGGTCGACGCGTTTAAAAAATTAATTTCGTCCAGGGAAATAACGTGAAGGATTGTGGGTAAATAAAAGGCGCCGCCATTAGAGGCCAGATGGATTCAGGCTAGTATACTACTATATAGCAAAAAAACCTCTTTCCAATAAAATTTTGTTTTGTTTTTTTCTTAATCTTGAGAATGTTTTTATAATGTTTTATCATCTTATTGTGTTGTTTTTAAAATGTGTTCATCTTATATTATTGTTAATTGTCTATTTATAGTAAACTTTGTAATTTTCTGAGTACCGAATCAAATCAAATCAAATCAAATCAAATCTCCATTCCAGATGTTTTGATGTTGGCCTCGTTTGTTTTTGTTTTTTTGATATTGACCATATAGATGAAGGCATCAAAATGAACTTTTTAAATTTCACAAACGCCAATCTGCACAAAATGATGCCTAAAATCGGAAATAGACCAAATATATCGTTTTCACCCTCACATTACGTGAATATCGGGTAAATTTTACTATTCAACATGGGAGGCAAGTAGGCCTATAGGCACCTACTCCTGAACATGGCTTTAACTCATCTACAAGATAATAAAAGCAAAAAAGTAAATAAATAAAAATAAACGGAGGGGTTTATTATAGGCCAAAATAGCAAGGGGCCTTACCAGCAACTTCAGACAGCTTATTGAGCTTAAATCTGACATTGCTCTTAGCTTAAACTCTTTTTGTAAAGCGCTTTGAACACATTGGAAAGGTGCTATAAAAATTGTCGACAGTAGTTATTTTAACACATTGAGTTATATTCTTACAGAAATCATGGACAACGTCACGGTAGTACCTGCTATCGCTGAGCAACCTGAAGATACCTTACATCCCGTGATCTTCTTCCTGATGTGGTTCAATGTGCTGCTAACAGGAGGCTTCAATCTTATCACCATTATTGCATATCTGAGTAGCAAAGAAATCCGTAATAATCCTGGGAATATTTATATTCTCAATCTTGCGTTTGCTGATGCAAAGGTGAGCTATAAATTGGGGTAAACGAGTTAACAACCGGGAGGGGGGGGGAACACTCCAATAGTAAAGTGACATAGATGTGGGTTCGCAACTTCCACTTCCAACATGGGGGTCCGTTTCGGGGAAAACTTAAAAAAGGGGGTCTTTTGCGGGTAGATGCTAAAATATTGGGGTCCCTCGAGGTATTAAAAAGATCCTATAAAAATTGGGTCTTTCAGCGGGACAGATAGATGGCCTTCCGAGGAAGGTTCTTTTGGAGAAGGTTCTAAAAACCGAGTCTTATTAGGGGCAGATGTTGTAAGAGTATGAATGTTTCCACAAAAATGGTCTTGGGATCAATAATTGGCCCGCAGGGAGGGGGGAGGGGGTCTTTTGGGAAAAAGGGGTCTTTGGGGAAAACGAGGTCTTTGATTGGGGTATTTGGGAGTGCACATAATGCACAAATTCAGTGCCCGACCCTTGGGTATGCTCACTGGAATTCGGAGATGTTGGGTCTTAAGGAGCTGACGGCGTAAAAGGGGGTCTCTTGAAGCTACGGTCAAATCAAGAACTATCTCAAAAACCACTAAACCAATACTGGGCTTGTTTGTATACTCATTTTAATGCATTTTTTCATGCTGATTCCAAATACGGTCATGAAAATAATGTACAATTCTGGAATTTTTGAATTTTTAAAAAGTTTTATTCGTGTTTACTGGGATTGAAGCCCTTTGATAATTTAATGACCCATATTTTTGTGAAAAAAATATGACTCATATTTTGGAAAAGGAACCACTCTTCCGAAGAAAATGACAGCCCCTTTGGGAAAAACTTAACTTGAACAGATTTTGGGCAAAATGTCGGGTTGTATAAAGGATACAAAAACGTTTTAATAACATTAAAAAAACACTTTGATGCAAAATATTTGCCCAAAATATTTTACAATAACGTTTTCATGACCTTTATATAACCCGACATTTTAAATGTTATTTTAAAAAACGTTTTGAATTGAATAAACGTTTTAAGACCATTTTTGTGTTTGCTAAACCCCCTTGTTGAAATTCACTCAGGGGCGCAGCAAGAGCCGCAGGCCCATGGACAAGAAGCAGTGCGGATCCCTTTAACATCTCCTTTATCATGTTTATCTTTATCTCCCCCCCTGATTTCATTTTCGCTTTTGCTCGGGGCCTCCGATTCCTAAGGGCCCCAACCGCTTGTTACGCCTCCCGCTGCTTTCACTCCTCTCACGGTCCTGAAAACTAAATTGTGCAGTTATCATATAGGCCTACCCATTCAACTTTTAAATTGAAACCATTTCTTCTACCCAGGTTGGTCTGATATCGCTGCCATTTTTCAACCTGTGGTGGCATTATGGCATCTGGACGTACGGTGAAATACTGTGCAAATTTTGGATCGTGGTTGACTACACTGCTGTGACGCAATCTATGGTTGCTATCATCATTATCAGCTGGGACAGGTTAGTGAACCTCTCCTGGGTGGGACCGTAGGAGTAGGGCCGGGAAGGGGTCGGGTGGTGGTGGTCTGGCGGCAGTAATGGGAGGAGGTGGTGTTCAGTGGCGTTGTGTGGGTCATCATAGGGGGGAGGGCACCAGCCATGATGGGGTGGGCACCGGGTTGGATAGTGGGGGCACAACCCAATTGTTGGCAATTTTCCTATGAGATTTTCTAATTTTTCAGATCGATAGAGGGGCACGTACCCCCATGCCACTGGTGGTGTTAGTGGTTGACTACATGTATGCCTACTGCTGAGATATTATACACAAAAGATATTTAAAAAAAGGCCCATCACGATGATCACCCCTTGTTGGGGGCGTTGGAGCAATTGACTACACTGCTGTGATGCAATGAAGTGTAGAGATGGATGAGTGTGACAGGGGGCCATGACCTTCCCTTTGTACCCAGTAAACACAAAAACGTTTTAAAAACGTTTTAAATAAGTTATATTTTGGCTTTTGGTTTGGGTAAAACGTTTTAATAACATTAAAATGTCGGGTTATATAAAGGTCATGATAACGTTTTAAAACGTTTTGTATGAAAACACACTACAACAATATTTTTAAATGTTTTCAAAAATGTTATTGAAAACTATTTTTGCAAACATTTTTGTCAAATATTGCGTCAATACTTAAATAACATTATGTTAAAATATTTCAATCAAGCAAACACAGAAATGTTCTTAAAATGTTTTTTCAAAACCTTTTAATAACATTTAAATGTCGGGTTATATAAAGGTCATGAAAACGTTTTTAAACGTTATTAAAAATATTTTGGGCAAACGTTTTTCGCAAAATATTTTTTCAACCACAAAATAACATTTTGTTTAGAATGTTTTGTATCAAGTTTTCAAGACTGTTTTTGGAAAGTTAGTAAAACGTTTATATACCCTTTGTATAACCCGACATTTAAACGTTTTCTGTAAAACATTTTTGTTTGCTGAGCAAAAAAAAAAAAAAAAATGTTTTTTAAGGTTATAAACACGTTTTATACTCTTAATATACCCTTTATATAACCCGACATTTAAACGTTTTCTGACAACCTTTTATAACCTTTTGCGAATGATGTCGAAAACGTTTTGTGTTTGCTGGGTATAGGCTATATATCTGACAACAATTTCACAATAATCCAATTTTCCCTTTCCTTAAACAGGTTATGGATGGTGAGCCAAATAAATACCTACATGAAAAATCAAACTACCCGTCTAGCAATCCTCCTCATCGTATCAACCTGGACACTCTGGTATGTCTACTACATCTGCATCGTTGCATTCGGTGAACAAGCTGCACCAGAATACCACATTGACTACAGCAACGACTGTGACCTGCATATCAACTATCTCCTCAACTACACCATCTATGAAATCGTTGCTTTATACCTCGTTCCGCTTCTCATCATCGCTTGTATTAATCTGCGCATCTACGTATTGGTTCGAAGACGTCTTGCTGCAGGTCGCTCTGAGATCGCTCTAAAAAATCGCAAAGCGGCGATAACACTTGCAATCCTGGTGGCTGCGTACTTCATCTGTTGGACCCCGTATCATATTGTGCTGTTAATGGAAACCATTCAAGAAGGGAGTGTTCCGTATCCAGTTGTAGCATTCGTTGAATATCTCCTTTGGTTGAATTCAACAGTAAATCCGTTTGTGTACGTTTGCACCAATCCTTTGTTTCGCAAGCAGCTCAGGAAGATGTTCTGTTGCCGTCGGATGTCTTGGCATAAATCGTCATATTGGAATGAAAGTCCTGAGCGTAGCACACAAAAGTCGCAATCAGGATCATCACAGTTAGGATCACAAACTAATAAGCAGATCATAGCATCTTCAGAAATGTAAAGGAATAATATGGTGTAGGCTTAGTCAGGGGAGCCAGGTGGCCCACAGAAATTTTTCATGGATAAGGGGGCCAGCATTTTCTTTGGAAGGGGGGGGGGTCCCAAATATACTGGGGGTAACAATTTTGGAAAGAAAAATATAGGGGGTCATAAAATTGTTTATTTAATTAATAAAGACTGATTTCAATACAATTTTAGCCTGTTTAAGGGGTAAGGTGTATGGGGGGTCATAAAATGTTTGTTGCCAAAACAGGGGGGTTGCAATTTTATTGATGCTGACTTTTTGTAAATTTCAGACCCCCTTCCGAAGAAAATGCCAACCCCCTAAAATGGGGACAGCAAAGAGTAAATAGAATTATGCGGTTTGTAATTCAGATGGCCCCCAAGTTTGTAAATACAAATAATATTCAATATGCAAATAAGCTCATTAATATTAATAAATATGCAAATGACATGACACATAACATGACACATAACTATACAATACATCAGGCCACCATATCCAATTCCCATACCAAGTTGGAAGTTGAAATGTGACAAAATATGTAAATAAGCTCATTAATATGCAAATAACATATCACCAAAACTATACAGCACATCAGGCCACCATATCCTATCAAGTGACCAAATTGATTGGTTATTGCGTGCGAGCTCCAACCCCCCCCCCCCTAAAAACCCAGAACATGCCAAAAATGCTTAAGATTTTTATATATAACTGTAAAAATTAAAGATTTGTACCCAAGCTTTGAAATAATACCTGTTATTGGTTTTAAATCCTGTATAATGTTTGCATGAAGATATAATTACGGTAAATTTGTAGTGGTCTTATGATATTAGAGTGAACGCAAATTTACGCAATTCAGAGACATACAGCTGGTAGTTCAATTCATTTTGATATGAAACCCAATAAATTGTGCGACTAATAAATTAGACCCTCCCTCGGGTCCGTGGAGAACGACTGGTAATGTAGATTACATAGCATTAAAAATCAACCCAATACACGCTCGCGCTCAATGGACTTTCGCGTTCACTTATAATACGAGTATATTTCTATATTGCTGCATGGTTGACTGTGGTGGGTGTAATTAGTGGCGTCGATTTGTGGATGAAGAGGAATGGGTTTTTGGCATTGAAGAAAATAAGGGGGGAGTTGGCATTTTTTTTTCATAAGGCATTACGTAATTATTTATTGTTACATTATCCAGAGATGGAACCGAACCGAGACTGGGGCCAGTCTACTAATAAATGGATTCATCCACGTTATAGACATTTTAATATATGACAGAAATATTGACTTTTTATAGGCGTAGATCCGGCGGAGATGGATGGGGAAAATGAATCCCCCGAAACAATTTTGCTAAGGGGGTCCATACAATCACCCCCCATGTTGGTGCCTGTAGTACTTATTCTGTCCTAAACCCTAACTTTAACCATTTTCGGACAAATGACCTTAAGGGGGTACTACACCCCTGGCCAAATTTGTGCCTATTTTTGCATTTTTCTCAAAAATTATAGCGCATTGCTGATAAGTAAGATATGTATATTATAGGGGCAAGGACTACAACTACTGCACTGCAACTCAAGGCAAGTAGTTATTGATTTATTGATCAAATATTGGTTTTCCCTCATTTTTGACTGTAAAGCAGTATACAGACTTTTTATTGTACGTACAATATTGTATGTACAATATGTACGTTATTTAATCTATTGCCATTCTATTTCCAGTAATGTTTAAGTTCTAACGAATGTTTGATGACGTAAAATCGATAATATATTTCTGCTAGATATTGTATGTAACATATTATCGATTTTTCGTCATCAAACATTCGTTAGAACTTAAACATTACTGGAAATAGAATGGCAATAGATTAAATAACGTACATATTGTACATACAATATTGTACGTACAATACGGAGGCTTCACTACACAACTTTTGTCTGTGCTGAAATAAAATTTCCAGTGCAGTAGTTGTAGTCCTTGCCCTATAATATACATATCTTACTTGTCACCAATGCTCTATAATTTTTGAGAAAAATGCAAAAATAGGCATAAAATTGGGCAGGGGTGTAGTACCCCCTTAAGACCACTGGCCTGTTCTCAAAATGTGTTGATGGAACTTTTCTCTGATCCTCTATAAAAGAGGAAGTATTAACATATAATTCATAATTCAAGTTCATATAGGAAGTGACATGGTATAAGGATTTGGTTTATTGGCCTTCAAATTTCAATTGAAAACAAAATCGTAAGAAACTGGTAATCCACAGCAGAAAACCATGCCGTCCCATGATGCATTGCTCAAACTGTGCGAGATCACACATGAATGAAATATTGTTATATTCACTGAATATCAATAAAACTGATTATGAACAGGTCCATAGCCAAGGGGGAGGGTGCTGGGGTCGGATGTACTCCCAAATAGACAAAAAGGACCACTTGTCAAGGAAAACATGTATATGTGTACCAGCAGGAATGTCCAAATCAGAACAAGAATTATAACAAAGGGACCACATTTTCACGTTAAACCATAAGCAAATTAATTTTTGAAATTAAAAAGATTAAAAATCCTGACTATATCTCATACCTCAGTCAAAGCAATTCGTAATTTTTCAATAATTACGCTGGTTTATTTATAGCTAGACATTGGACATTGGACCCCGACACAATGGGAATTCAGGATTACCTGCTGCTCTTCTATATAAACTGAGCTCAAAAAGAAACTTATAATTTTTTACAACTTGTGAATCACAAGGTCTCATATCTTAAAATAGTGTCAATCAAAATGAACCAAAATTACACACAGGATTACTTTAATACTCTACTCAAAACACATGTCAGTAACCAAGCAGTTGTCCAACTGACACAACAGCAAAATGCACTGTCATGGGACAGCTTCCTGGAAGTTCTTCCACTTTCACAGCCCAACATTTGGCACCCAGCACAAAAAATCAGTGAGAATGCACATAAGATCCTTGCACAGATGATAAAACGGTGCTGCTTTCTGCTTTTCATACACTTTTTTCATGAAACAGGGCTGGGCTGTGAATGTGGTCCAGGAAGCTGTT
Organism: Amphiura filiformis; assembly: GCF_039555335.1. Lineage (NCBI taxonomy): Eukaryota > Metazoa > Echinodermata > Ophiuroidea > Amphilepidida > Amphiuridae > Amphiura > Amphiura filiformis. The sequence continues at coordinate 16,821,278 of NC_092645.1, forward strand.
CCATGTCAGTGCATTTTGCTGCTGTGTCAGTTGGATAACTGCTTGGTTACTGACATGTGTTAAGAGTAGAGTATTGAAGTAAACCTGTGTGTAATTTTGGTTCAATTTGATGGACAGGGTTTCAAGATATGACCTTGTGAAAAATTATAAGTTTCTTTTTGAGCTCAGTTTATATAGGAAGAAATGACTTGGCATAGATTTGGTTTATTGACCTTCGATTGAGGTGGCACAGGAAAAACAAAATTTACTGGCAACTAACAACAGCTTTCTTATTTTCATTGGTGAAATTACACTGAAGCACATATTCTTGCCAATTTAGAAGTTCACCAGGGTTGGAGTCAACACTAAACCTACAGTGTACTCCCCAGGCTATTCCAGAAAATTTCAACCAATTAAGTTTTTTTGATTAACAAAATATTATCATGTTTCGCCAAATGAAACATAGCTAAATCCTAATTGTTTAGTTATTCTCTCTGGCAATGAAAGTCCAATTGTAATATAAAAGGGACCACAACATGCATTTTAATGTGTTTTTCAAATCCTTTCATAAGCCCAAAGACTTATACAAAGACTAATTTCAAGTTATGCATTCTAATTTTTGAAAACACATTTTCCAATCTTTTTCATAACCATTTAGCAAAAATAATATATAATATTAAAATTATGAGCCAACTCTTAGCCTATAAGATTTTGAATGCTTAGACTTGTGTCAAGTCTTAGAATTTTGTGGCTACAATTGTAAGAAAACATGCAAAATTGCTTGTTTTGGGTCTATTTTCCATCAAATTTCTATATTAAAATTTGACTTTTACTGTCAGTTATAACTAATAGTAGGGATGCCCACTGTCCATACAGTTTCCACAAGAACGATTTTTCATTTACTGTGTGCGTGCACTCACACACGTATTGTCTATGGAGAAACTGATCGATACAAGAAATCCCAGGCCTGTTAAATGGCGTACATACTTGTTTTTGATCCAAATGTAGGCCTATATCAGGGTGTTTCAAGAAATTCCTGATTCCACCGGAAAACATTAACCAAACTTTTTCCTGATTGGTCAGTAAATAGAGAGGACCTTCCTCCATGCAGAGATCAACTTTTTTAATGAAAAATTTAATGAGATGAGAACTACAACAGGTTGAAGTGACACCATTCCGTGCATCAGGTGTTCAAACGCAATTATTTCCGAATTTGGAGTGAATCAGACAAGCAAACTTACATAGTCATAAAATGTAACTATTTTTGAAGACAAAATGTACAGGATGTTAAGAAATTTAAGAATGTTTAAGCCTACCGCGGCCCATCCCAAATCATGCACTTCTCACTACCATGTCCATTTCATATGCTATCCATCATGGCTTCCATGCACACACAGTGTATTGCTCAATGTATTAAAGATAACCTCTGAGTTGGAGCAAATTTCTCAAAATTGGTAGTGATTAATATTACCAAACTTATGCCATGATGAAATATAATAATTTTTGAAGATAAAATGTGCTGACCGTAAAAGATTGAACAATGTTTAAGACTACCGCCGTTCATTTGAAATAATGCACTAATTGTTCATCTCCTCTATGGAGATATTTTCCATGGCGGCCATCTATGATCATGCTTGCGGTTTCACCAAACAAACCATGGGTTTTGAGGTCTTATATTTTTTTTTATGTCAACAAAATCGATTAAATTTTCAGGATGATCTTATTTTCATGTTGTTATAAGCAAATATAATGTTCCAGATAACGCTAGTTAATAAATACATTAAGAAAAAGTACCTTAAAATTGCACTTTCTGTTAGTAATCCTTTTGGACTTTAACTTTTTAACATGTTCTAGCAGCCCTATATAAAACCGTAACACTCAAAAGGCCATATCTCTGGAATGAAACGTCCGATTAAGATTATTTAAACGCCAAAATGTTTCTTTCATCAATTCCCAGCCAATAAGTTAGGTCTGAATCAATTTTAAAGTACTTCAATTTTTAGTGGACATGCCTACTAATAGTCCAGTCAATCTAAACAAATTAGTAGTGTCACCCACCACTAATAGCAACAGAATTTTTTTCACTTGTATACATTTTAGAGATGTCCCCTGAACATCATACCAAAAATATACTAAAATATACTTGGTGGAAAGGTAGTTTTTGGCGGGAAAAGGTCATACAGGGGTCAAATTTCAAAATTGCTTTAATCTTTTTAAAAACTATACCAAAGCATTCCTCTAGTCATAAGGATTCAGAAAAAAGTATAGTTTGTCATATCTGCGATGTACCATTCTCAAGTTATAAGCGCAAAGGTCAAATTTTGGGCTCCACGTGGGTCAACTTCGAAAAAATTCTCAGATCTCCTTAAAATGTCTCAATGTGTTCGTCCTTTAAAAACACTCCAAAATAAGAATAGTTTGCCATATCTTGGATGCTTCGTTACGTAGGTAGCAGGGTAAAAGAGGTCCTTGACCATTGAACTCTATTGACCCCGACCTAGTTTTTGATGTTACGCATGTAATTAAACAACCTAAACAGTGCAAATATTCTTTAAATGAATTGTTTGCAAGCCGAACAATTTGAGACCATTTTGGTTAATATCAGACAATTTTTAGTTTTTTGACCTCTGTTGACCCCAACGTTTGACCTTTGACCTTTTCGGTTATAACTCAAAAACCGTACATCACAGATATGGCAAACTATATTTTTTCTGAATCCTTATGACTTGAGGAATAATTTGGTATTATAGTTTTTAAAATGATTGGAGCGATTTTGAAATTTGACCCCTGTATGACCTTTTCCCGCCAAAAACTACATTTCCACCAAGTATATTTTAGTATATTTTTGGTATGATGTTCAGGGGACATCTCTAAAATGTATAAAAGTGAAAAAAATTCTGTTGCAATTAGTGGTGAGTCAAAACCCACTTTGACTGGACTATAACTAAATGATAAGGATTTAGATGTTTCATTTGGCAAAATAAGATTTTTTTTTATTCCAAAAGATTAGAGTGCTATATTTTTCTGGAATCAGGAGTAGACAAATTTCTATTTCATGGATTATAAATATAAAAGAACACACTTCTGGCATTGGGCTATTCCCCCTATGAAAGACATGACCTTAATCTCCCACACAGGGGGTGTGGATTTCATTCAGGTGATCCCATTTGAAAGTCACACTCTCTGTGTGGGAGATTAAGGTCATGTCTTCCATAGGGGGTGTATGGATTTCAGCTGGAATAGCCCACGCCAGACTGCCTGAAGGAGTGGTATAAGACTTGGTCTCATAATACATAGGTCAGTAGTCTTGGAGGTATTTTCTGATTTTCCATTTTTTAATGGTTAGGCTAGAGAAAACAACTTGAAGTATAAATTGGAAGTATTCTTAACACAAACCTTTCATGGCCTTGAATTTTAGTTTGTGTTAACAGGATTTTGTGTTATAATGTACAGTACACACATATACATTTGGTGTTATCAGTTTTATATTTAACAAGTTTCTACTGTATTTGTTAAGTTATGGTCCATGAAAATAAAAGCATTATCCTAGCTGTGACAGCAGATTTCAATATCAAATACAATAACAGCACTAAACACTACGGCTTAGACTGGTTTCGATTTTTTTTATTAGAAGATACAATGATCATCACGATCACTGTTTGGCCTCAAGTTACTGGCTGGTTCCCAACTAAACTTTTGTAGTCTTAGATGCACTGATTCAACAGGTGGAGCCTCATTCAGTGAAGTGGAGCCTCATTCAGTGAGGAGGAGCACTGTGCTTGATTGTAGGGCGCCAACCACCCCATCAATTTTTCAGTGAATTACAATCAAAACAAAATTCCATCAAAAAGAATTTTCACAGCCAGTAGGATGATTGGTGTAGGCGTAGCATCATAATTCATAAAAGAATGGGGGCATGTTCATTCCAGACTCAGAGTCAACTTTAAATGTGACCATCCACCACGAAGTGGTAGTAAAGTCTGCCCTAGGTTATTTTCTGTTTATTGCAGATTTTGAACGAGTGCACATGCAGTTTTAAAATGACACCTCAACCAGCTTCATCGGATATCTGGAAGTGAGGTTATGTTTCATCAAAGGTCAAATTCCTAATATATTTTACATAGAAATCCATACTGTTTTTGATTGTATCTCAAAATGGAAAATGCCGACTTTACGACCAGTTTGTGGTGGATGGGCACAAATTTGAAAAATTTGATAGAACAAATGACTGCAACAACAATCAGACTCGGCGCCCCTCATCAGTCCCAGTGCCCCAATTGCATTGACTCATGCTACAACACTGTTCACAGCAATTGGGAGTCCACTGCCACAATGATTCTAATGATACCACAACACTTGTAGGGGGATGTCGGTGTAACTCTTTACAAGGATTGAGTTTTTACACTCCCTCCTCCTTCAAAAGCAATCATACACTCCCATTTTTTTGTGGAAAAAAATGACACAATTATCCCCTAATGATGCCGTAATATCATGCTGTCACAGGGTACGATAAGAGACTGATAAGTGCGATCACATATTCCATAATAAGGATAGCAAAATAATTAAGGTACCAGTTACATTCACCCCTGTACACCCTTAAAGGCACATATTGGAATGTCATCTTTCCCTGGGTAAGATCTGACACCAGGCCAGCCCGTGACCAGAGGGTAACATGAGTATGTTTGTTTCACCTTGAAGGCAAGGATAGTCTTGCAAATATGGGTTAACTTTCCCCTAGGCCATCCAATATGCCATATACAGTAGGACTCCAACTGGTATCTACTGGTCAGTTTATACTCCTATTTCCACATCTGTTATTTTTATATGCTCCTTTAACAAAGACAAAAATGGCAAAATTACCTATACCTGTACCCATTACCTCTGATAAACTGTGATCGAAAACCCAACAAAGAAACAAGAATCAAAAGTTGCATTTCAATGTTCCAATCAATGGACAGCATGCCAGGCGCTAATTGTCTTGTTTGAGAACACAGTGTGTACAGAATCAATTGGGCATCCAATGGAGCAATTTGCAACTTTTGAATTTACATCTTCCTTGGGATTTTGACAGATTTCAACTATAATGTTGTCTTAAAGAGGAGCAGTTCTTCTGGGGTAAACCTAGACTACCCCGTAGTCCACTTGCCCATTGTGCATACTCTGGATATTGTATTTAAGCTTAAAACTCTGATTTAATTAATGTGTGCACAATTGATAGATTTTCACATCTGATCAGTCACCCTACTCCCTCTGTTTGTTAGCTTCCCAAGTGGACTACTGACATTGCCTTGCGGTTAAGATTTTTAACACGGGACTCTATGGAGAGTTAGGCCAATTTCTGGCCTAACTAAAATTGGCCATGATGTTTGGTGATTGGTCGCCCATACCTCGCTATGGTTTAAATCGTCTGGGCCCGCGCCATTACCATTAACTACCCCGTAAACAACTGTCTGTGGTATTTGCGGCGCTTTTGTGTTGGCGCGAAAGTTAATCTCTCATCAAACATCTAGCGTGTCCATGCTTAGTACTTGTGGTTAATGGACTGATAAACAAGTATGCTTGACAGTGTGTTTTTAGAGAGCAAAGTCCAGGGGGTAAAGTTCTGCTTACAATTCAAAGTTCATAGTCGAAATTTCGGGGTACGAGGTTCGCTATCAATAAACTAGTAGTTACCAAATTCAGAATTGTTCAGTATTAAAGTGAGCCGTATAATTATGCAAGATAATGTTGCATTCAATTACTTTTATTGTCACTAATCGTCTGATATTTTTAACTCTTTATGACCATTTTACTATTGAATACTTTAATTTTAATAAACATCAGTATAATTTTGAGTTCAACGAAATGGGTTCATCATGACTAATAATAACATATTTTTAATAAAATTCGACTATGGCATAGTCTAGGGTAAACCAAACCTTCCTGGTTATCAAATCAGTGACAATGTTATCTCTGAATTTTACAGGTGCTAATTGATGTATAAATGTTATTGTATCCATTAGCACCTGTCAAATTCAGAGATAATCTTGTCACTGATAAATTTGATAACCAGGCAGGTTTGGTTCACCCCAGGAGAACTGCTGTGGTGAGGCCTCCTCTTTAAATCTGAGCTAAAAGAAGCATCTATTGGCTGTTGGTTCTAATTATAACAGTTCTCTCTTTGTCTAGGATATACAGGGGTGATAATGGGTACCTTAATTCTTTTGAGGTCTGTACTTTACATTGCATTACATAATTGTTTACTATTTGTGTTTATGTTTCTTTTTCTTCTTCACTACTACTTCTGAATCTTCTGTATCTGGAATCTGCATGTCACAGGAACGAAGAAGAAACAAAAAGGAACAAAGAAAAGAAAAATAATTAAAAAGCCAAATCACAAAATTAATTAAATCTGTTAAGGGACCCTTCACAAACACTTGTTAGGGGGGCCTGATGCAAAAAGGGGGCCCTGAAATTGTTTGACCCTCCTGGGGGGCCCTGAAAAAAATGACCACAAATTTTCCTGGAAAAATTAAGTTTATATGCTTTTCTATGGGGTTGACCCATAATTTTCATGTCAAAAAGGGGGCCCCTGAAATCTTTGAGGTCTGTAAAGGGGGGGCCCAAAAACTTTTCGTGATAAAATTTTTTTGCATCAGGCCCCCCTTACAAGTGTTTGTGAACGGTCCCTAACATTCTTGTAATTTGGCCAAGGTTCATGGGCTATTCTATTTGAAATCCATACACACCCTATGGAAGACATGATCTCAAAATTTCACAGGGGTGTAAATTTCAAATGGAGTCACCCATTCAGGTTATCCCATTTGAAATTCACACTCGCTGTGTGGAAGATTAATGTCATGTCTTCCACAGGGGATGTATGGATTTAACTGGAATAGGCCAATGTCCGTTTCTTGATAAATTTGCGATCGACGTCTGTCACTATGTAAAACACCCCAGCTTTGACATCCGTCACTATGTTTTACTATACCTCATAAATATTTATTAGGTAATCCAGACATCTTATTGGTTAATAATGCCAGCGTCCGAGTACGGTATTTTGACTTCTTCCCCGCACCTGTGCAATTACGCGCACGCGGGGAAGTAGTAAAACTTCTGCACCCTACTACCACACGGTGTCTCGACCCCGCGCGTCACTGTTCCTTCAGACGTAGCATTATGCTACACAACGGCGATTCTGCAGACGCGTTTATCGTGAAAATGGCGTCTGATGCAGTTATTTTGCAGAGATTACGCGAATTTGACATTTTATGCAACAAAATGCTATTTATGGAATGTTAAAAAGAAAATTAGAATAATATAGGTCAAAATGTAAATTGATTGAACAGAAATCGCCCAATAAAATCAGGTAAGCAAAATATTAAGCTTATTTACCATGCTGGCACATTGACTGGTGTGTGTGTTGACTTTTGTTTACGATTTTACCATGATAGTGACAATATTTATGAGGTATAGTAAAACAAATACAACATGTTCCATTTCGAAGTATTCAAAACTACTGGTCCTCGGTGTTGGATGATTTGACCACTTCCCTCCGCTGACGCGTCGCGAAGTAGTCAAATAATCCAACACCTCGGGACCAGTAGTTTTGACTACTTCCCCTCAAAACATGTTGTATTTGTATAATATAATACACCCGACGACTTGATGAGACAAAAATATATTGAATGATTCATTTAAAGTTGTGTGTTACTGTACTTTAATGAACTTTCTGTGTCACTTTTTAATATTTGACTGAGACTATATATGAGTGTTTGCCAGTTTTTTTGCCACTTTGCTGGCAAAAACCGAACCCCGAGTCATCAAAATTTAGATGTTCTCGGTGGTGAGAATTTAACAACATGACAACTTGATGTTGATAAAACTAACCTCTGTCTTGATCTCTGTTTTGATTTTCCTCTTGTGTGCTTTCCTGTGGTCTTCTGCAGAGCTGCTACTACTTTCTTTATCTATTTTCTTCTTTTTCTTCTTCTGACTCGAGGTTCCTTTTGTTGATGGAGCTTTGGTGGGAGAACTTCTGTTGGGACTATGGGGTGGTGAGTCCGGATAAACTGTAGGCTCCTCTGTGAACAGCAATGAACAGCATTATTACATGCACAATGAGTAATCTACTCAGGTTCCTTTAATTGGTGGAGCTTTGGAGGGAGAACTTCTTCTGTTGTGACTAGTATGGGGTGACTATTAGGTATTCCACTTAGGTATTCAAAATAGTGTACCTCCGTAATTGATTGGTAAACGCCCAAAATTGAACAAGAGTTTGCATCATTACGCTGGAGTGTATAACAAAGGTGTTGTGCTTAACACACACTATCAACACAACACTTAAGGCCGTACTACACCCATATATTGGTTTGATTGGTCTAAAAAAATATTTTTTCATTTATAGCTAGGCGATATATGCACGGATCATGTGAAATAAAAATAATTATGAAACAACTTCGTAAAAGTGTCCTTTTCACCCATTTGTCTTAAAGTTGACTGGTTGGTAAGGACGCTTATATCCACTTTTTACGCCTGTGACAGGCGGCGAGGAAGCGCAACACGTGACGTCGAGGCTGGCGAAGATACTCTGACAGCCCCATTCAAAATACACGGTTAGCAATTACAAATAGAAAATTATCATACTTGCAGGGGGGTACTTTGTCGTGCCCTGACGGTTTTAGAGTAAGATAATTTTGCTTTGACACCACATAACAAATTTAGAAGTGTTTGTGACGATTTCATGATTATGTGTTAATCTAATGGTGACCTCAAAATTGGCGATATCGCTTTCATCACCGCCTGGTATTCTATATCGCTGGATGTCAATCTCCATAGGGATGGGCGATACCAGCTTTTGGTACCGATTGTCGAGAGCAGTCAGGGGGGTGGGGCGTAATTTTTAGAAAAAATTAAATTAAATCTTAAAAAAATGGCCGCGGAGCGCGCTTTCGCTACGCAGGAGGTTGTCTAAGGGATGATGTTCCCCCCTCAGAAGTAAGAAACTTGTGCAAAATGAAGATCTAATTGAAGCGATTTGGTGGACAATTTTGGCACTATTAGGGCCTACTAGTGTAAAATTTTAGGTTTGGCGGCCGAAAATTTGTGAAATGTGCGGTTCATGAAGCCTTTCTTGGACAAGTTTCCCTATTGTCGTAGGCCTATAAATTGTTTTAAACATAAATCTCATGAAAGAAGAAGCGAAAATGGCCACTTGTATATCGATTACGCAGGGGAGTGTAAAATGAAGTGTTTTGGTGGACCATTTTGGTACAAGTGTGTAAAAGTTTAGTTTGAAAAAGCCGCAAATTTGTTAAATGATAGTCCATGAAACCTTCCTTGGACAAGTTTTCCCTGTAAGCCTATACCCTTATTGTGTTAACATAGGGCTTAAATTTGCAAATGTTGGAAGAAGAGCGAAAATGATCATATGTTTATCCACTACGCAAGGGGGAGTCTGAGGGGGATGTTCCCCCCTGAGAAGTTTGACAAATTTGCAAAATGAAGGTCGAATTGAAGCCATTCGGTGCATTGTTTTTACACTACTATTTGAATCAATTGCTTTAAACAGAAAAAAGGGCCCGAACTCAATTTGCAAAACTTGAGATTGGCAATTACTAAAGCATGCATAAATCGATGAAGTCGGTATGGAGTCCGTCTTAATACTGACTTTGGTGGCAAAACGGTGAGGGGCCCTGCATATCGGCGGACCCGCAGTAATTTTCACATGCTTTTAAGACGAGGACCCGCCTTCAAGCAATGCCTAAAATAATCGCAGAATAATCGAAAAAAATTTTTGTAAAAGATTTGCAATCACTTTGATTGGGATCGAACATTGCCACTTTACAATGCTCAAGGTCACCAAAACTCAGATGTGTGAAAAATCCTACAAGTTAAAAATTGTATGAAATCATCCCTCAGCGTAAACTAGTTTCTATACGCTTTTAAATGTGAATGATACGGTAGGTCGCTGAAAAGTGTTTTGTGACGTTACATGTACATTAGGAAAACAATTGTTATTTAAAGTACCGTAACATTTTTCAAAATCGAGATTTTTACCTAATTGTAATAAATATAACATAACAAACCCCCCCGGGTAACAAACACACCCTGAAATGTTTTATCATGTACATGCCCGCCAATACCGGCCATGATGTGCCGCTAAGTGCATATCCCATAGACAATCCATTGGATTATTCAAAACACTGTACAATGTAGGCCTAGGCCTAGCTGTGAGCCCGGCTGCGAGATCTGGATCTGGATCATTTATACTCCAATAAAAGCAGTGAATTCTGCACCCGGGATTCTGCATCACACTAGAGTTGGAGATAGTCTAGACCTACCACACAATTTATTCGTTACCTGAAGTCGCTAATAGAGAATGAGAGATTAGAATATTTGTTTATATTTGTTTTCAATTTTCTAATATTTTTTTTTCAATACGCTCCATTAAATAATTCTTTAGGCCTATTCTGTAATGTCTGTAAAGTACGGTATCGTGCAGCGTGCGGTATCAGAGAATCCGCGTATCGAGTACCGCTCAACCTTAGTCAAAGGTCAAAACCAATTATAAAAATATGGCGGCGTACATGTTTTTTCACGTCGGCTTCGCTTGTCTTCGAAGCGAGCAGTGATTTTCACTGATTTTACACATCATTTTCTCAAAATGGAAGGAATACACACCGCTACAGGTAAGTGACCAAACCGTTACTACACATGAAGTTTTAGGGTGTGTCCAACAGTTTAATTTTGAGGTTTTACCATTGTGAACATGCCGATTTACATTATTATCGTGTTTTGTAAGCTTTCTATTTTCTCAGAAAACTGAGCAAAAATTCACCTAATACTGAAAATTGACTGTTTTGACTGTTCTTTAATTTCAACCTTATCAAACCTGAAACAAATGTGCTGCCTTGCGAACACAAATTTTGCATATCATTGTCAACTGGAAGGGGAAAATAAGTTTAATTTCATTGATAACATGAAATTGATGCATATTTGTGTTTTCAAAGCTGTGCATAATTAATGCATTTCCAAAATAAAAATATTTTGGTACTATTAGGGTCTGCCATTGATGATAAATAAGTGTGTGTAGGTCGATTCACGTTACCAGTTCTGAAATTGCAAATATGATCAAAATTGTGATGGGGTCATCATGTACCTCTCTTTGGCTTGTACAATTAAAAGCATGTAAGCTACATTATTATCAATACCACCAATAGAACGAGAAGATTTGCCCTTCATTATGCATACCACTATGACCAATTTTTTTTTCTCATTTCTTCACAAAATGCAAAAAACCCACAAAAAAAATGTGATGGGTGTAGTACCCCCTTAATGCACAGAATAGAAACAAGCATGAACTTTAAATCACCGTTTACTTGGGCACATGGCGAAAATATCTGGTGGTACAGTGGTTTGTTCTCCATGAACAACGCACAGATATGGCACACTGCAGCGGAGTCCGTACTCTTTGAGTTTAGTCTCTTTGGTTACTAACAACACACGCCACAAACAAAAAAATATGGCCAGTCTGTACTCGTAACCCCATGGGTACCGACAAATCATTGGCTTATGATAAGAACCATATTGATTGGTTACAAAGAGGGTTATATCATGCATACAGCCAATCAGAGATATGGTAAGAAAAGTCATGAAGCTGAAAGGGATTAAACTTAAAATTGCTTTGAGATCTAAAAGCTCTATTTTGATTGGTTACTCCCATGATTATATCATGTAATTAACCAATCAGGGGCTCTGTAAGAAAGTCTAATCTCTTTGGTTCATACGTTACTACTCACCATAACCAAAAGGCACATATCTCTGTTTCAAACCTGGTGGAAGTTCATACGTCCTTGTTGGAGGTGTAGGAGGAAGTGTAACAGGTAGAACAGCCACAGAGTTGGTGATGGTTATTTGCCCTTGGAAAGCCGGACCTGTGTTGGAAAACAAAGATATTTTGTATCAGCCATTCAGGTGATTGTTATACATTGTATGCCCCTTGACAGCCAGACGTGTTGGGAAAACTAATATATTTTGGACAGCCACCATGCAACAAGATCCTGGAGCAGATGCAGGAGGAAGTGTAGCCACCCCCTGCCCATCATTTCAGATGGGGACTTTGGTCCTGGGATGGGCAAAATTAATAGCTTTGACAGAGAAAATAAAAGCTATTGACCTTTTTAGTAGACCAGATTTGCAAAACAAGGCCATAGCAGCACATATTTGAACTCTCTGAACCCCCGTAAGCTGTAGAAGTCTGGTAAATGTTTTAATTGTCCTTTACAGATATCCAAGTGTATTTTCTCTATTAAACACCAGGCACCAGCTGAGTTCTAATAAATGCCCCCTCCCCCATAATTCATTCCATTAAAATTACTAATGTACTTTAAAACTAACATACCTTGCAAAAATCAAGGCTTTAGGTGCTGTAGTTGTGACAAAATCCGAGACTTTGAATAAAAGAACTTAATACCTTATTTAATTTAATTGTGATCGCAATATTAGTCAAATGCAATATCCATATGTTCGTACACAGCATGCGGGAAGGTCATACATGTAACACATCAAAAAGACTCAACTACGATAGACAGAGCGACGCGGATTGCCGACATTGTACGCTGGTATTCAATAGCGATTTTCTTTGTTTTGCCTAATCTGTTAGGGTCAAAATTAAAAATGGACATATCTGATGGTGACAAACTAACATTTTGTGGAAAAAAATAAAAATCTATTTTTTATGGAAATGATATAACATCAGTGGCGTAACTAGGGTAAGTAGCGCCCGGGACAAGCTGAGACAAAATTTGCCCCCCGAGAATATCTTAGACACGAGCAACCCTTGAAACAATTGTGGACAAAATTGTGGACGAAATTTTGGACAAATAAGGCCTACCACTAATGAATTTTGGTTTATACTAGAAGTTGAATATCGGTCTTAAAATATTCTTTTAATTCCATCGCTGTGAGGGGCGCAGAATCGATGCCGAATTGGTCAATTTGGCGCGCCCCTAAGGGTAGCGCCCACGGCATGTTTCCCCCCTCTTCCCCCTGCCCACCCTCTTCCCACTGCCCCCTGCCCCCCCGTGAGTTACGCCACTGTATAACATGGCTTAAAACAGATGCTACATGCTATAAGATGGTAATGCTTAGTTTCACTTCAAGTTAGTAGTGACATAGATACATATTTCGCTGAGTGGTCGCTCTCACATATAAACCCTGCAGAGCGTATAACCATGCTACATGCTAAAATGGTAATGCTTAGTTTCACTTCAAGTTGGTAGTGACATATTGGTCGTTTTATTGAAGTGCACACTCTACCCTAACCCTACAGGACATATAAACATGTGTACAAGGGGTGGTTTATCGGCAAGCTGCCAAAATAACTGAAGACACTCACAAATGTGAGGTGAAACAAAGTATACTTTGTATTATTACCTGGCATCAGCTCGGTGGAATTACGAGAGGGAAGTAGAACGTTTGCTGGCGAGTTCTGTAAAAGAAAAGGTTTATATTGAATGTAAGACATAAAGGAAGTCCACTTAGAGAATAAATGATATGAATTTTTGTTTTTACTTTCCTCTACCGTGGGATAGATGACAGGTAGGTCCAATATTATGAGTAGTGGATGCCGGCGCAGGTCTGGTTTCCACTACAATAAGATCTAGGGAATGGTGAATTGGTTGATTCGGCAACCCCACCCCCACGGCAGAGGCCAGGGCATGTGCCCTCCCTTGCCTCTTTGCTACGCCACTGTTCAGCATACTTTGTTATTCCAGTGTCAATATGAGACTAATAAGAAGAGTATCAACCTGGCTATTTGAAGTCATCTTCATCAAATCAAATCAAGATGGACTAGATTAATGCGGGGTAATGTAATCTGGTTCAGCATACTTCATTATTTCAGTGTGAATATCTGACTGCTACAAGGAGTACCAACCTGACTATTTGAAGTCATCTTCATCGCCATGACATTGTACTTTTTCCTGTTGCCATGACTACCAGTATTTCTAGACCTCAGTATCTGCTCTGCATTCAGTAACAGTTCCTGGTCATTGAAACCATCAAAGTCAAACTATAGAAAGAAGACAATAAACAAGTTTTACCATCAAAAGAAAATGGAGTAGAACTGTTAAGAATGAGGGTAATTCAAAACGTGTTGTCAAATAGGGCTGTCTTAGCTATCACCCAGCCAATTTCCATTTGTGATGAAATTCAGGGTCAGTTCATTCAACACTGCAGGAATCCAATTGAATTTTACAAGAGTCTTTGCGTTTTCTCCTATTTAACTATAGTTTATAAATCTATTTATGTATAATAATCTATTTTTGATTCCAGGGGTTGAATTTAGTTCCATATAGCAAGAATGGACGGATTCTTGCAACAGTATTTTACAAGATATTCTCCTCCCATTCACTTATAGTGTGTTGGCTCAAACAATCTATGAGAACCTCTTTAAATTCACACAAATCAGTTTTGGCAAATCTCTGCGGGCATGTAATCTCAGATTCTCTTTGAATTTCTAGACCTAGACTCATGCAATTCTGGTCAGGAGAATCTGGAGGGACTTCGGGGCATGCCCCCCCCCCCCCCATCAAAGTCCAAATTTGACAAATTCCAAAATACGAATAAATGGCAAGTGTACCCCAATCAGATAGACCCGGTGCCCCTCATAATCAGTTCCCACCCTAAACCTATTCTATCGAGCTGGCAGGGCTGTTGTTAGTTCTATAAAAGCCTTACCAAGAATCTTTGTGGTATGAGCCCCGGTATGAGCCGTAAAACATGAGTCGTATTTGCATCCATTTGGTATATTAGTGACCTCTTTTTCTAAGCTAAGATTGGTATGTATGGATGGGCCATTTTTCTTAAATGCTCTCAATTTTTTTCCAAAAAATATTGCCTTACCATAGCCAAAATTGTCTGAATTTATTAAAAATTTGTAGAAAAGTTGTAAAATAAAATATGGCCAAATATTCAAACTTTTGGTATAATGATAGTTCCAACTTGGAAAATTGGTATAGCGATGGGTACACTTTCAGATTACCCCCCTCCCCCACAACCACCCCACCCCGGGTCACCAACTTCCTGACCCTGATATTCTCATCCTGATGATGTCAAATAATGATTTTCTTACATCATGTGGTGCCTTTATCAGCCACAATTCCTTGGAAGACTTCTGGATATCTTCAACACATAAGCAGTCATCTTTCTTCCCAGGTTGGTAAACTACTTCTTCAAATGCATTGCCACAATGAAACCTGGAAAGGGAAACAAAAAGAAAACAAAATCCTTTAAAAGTGACTTTAGATTAATATTAGTGGTAAACTTGCTATACAGGGATACTCTCTTGTGATGTTTCTACACTGTAGAGAGGGTCAACAACAGAATACTGACAAATGCTGTCGTATAAGTGCGTTAGTGTCATAGACCAGACATGGAAGTCCTCTTTTGGTCTACCAATGCGCTTGCCTTTTTACCACAGGATCATGGGTTCGAGTCTTGGCAAGTGACTCAAAGATATAGCACAGGATACTTTGATGAATTTACACCTGATGGCTGGACGGAATGGTGACAAAATGGATCCTGGTGTTTCTTAACATCAAGCGGACCCATCTATTGGAAACAGTTGGGAATTAATCAAAATACCTGGCCGAGTTTGCCTTGTATCAAGGATGACCAGACCTTAAGGTGCACGGATGTGTATTAGGAGGACAATGGGGAGGTGCATCGTCACCAAGGTATAAGTGTGTTAGTGTCATAGGCCAGACGGGAAGTCCTCTATTGGTCTATGCACTAGCACCCAAACTCAATTTGCACAATTTCAATGTTACACTGGTCCACACTGACACTTTCTAAGACTTGAGACTCACAATTAAGCATGCATGGATTGATGTTGAAGTCAGCATGAGTCCATCTTAATACTGACTTTGGGAGTTCAGTGACAAGAAGTGATGGGCCCTGCATATCGGGGGGGGGGGGGGACTTGCAGTAAATTTCACAGGCTTGTGGCTAAGGGCCAAGGACCGGTCTTCAAACAATGCCCAACTAAAATAATCACAGGTCTATATATTTTTATGTGCCGTTGACCCGACTGTGCGTGAGGCATAGGCCTATTCAACTACCATTACATGCAATTATTTAACTTTTACTCTTTTTTTTTTTTTTTCTCTTCTCTTCTCTCCTTCCGTTTTCTTTGGGAGAAGGGGAAAGGGCTCGATGCCCCCGAAATCCGTACATGGCTGCAAGACTTCAAGTCCGTAGGTGTCATTTTGATAAAGACTGTAGTCTTGCTTGCATGAATACATGGGAGGCACGCCAACATGACAGCAAAATGACAGAGTCGGTTCTTTTTGCGACTAATCTCTTTGATTTTACCTCAAAGTTGCATCAGGTAAGTCGGGCGTTCTGACCCGCGAGGGTATTTCTGGTTCACCGTCGTCATTATCACTGTCGTCATCTGAATGTCTTACTGTATCAGCATCTGATGACGAGTCAGAACCTGAAACTGGAAAAAGGTATAAATAGTGTTGTTTTTTACATGTGATTCAAATCATACCAGCCCTTGAATTAACCCATGGCACCCACGGCATAATGCCATGGGTGCCCACCCCCATTGCCGTAATGCCCTCGAAATATGTCCTTTACCGACGGCAGTCACTTGCCGTGCCCTCTAATGAAGTTGCCTGGGGTGCCCCAGCCCTGCCCCTTTATTATAAAATCATCTATCAGACTGTTTGTGTGTGTTTTCTTCGCTTTTAAGAAATTGCCTTGGTGCCCTTCTCAAATTTTCAACAGTTGCCTTGATGCCCTCTTGAAATATTACAAACTACTGTGCTGCCTTGCCTTTTTAGTGAAAATCCAAGGCAATTATCAACTAATTGCCCTAAAAAGTTGCCGTGCCCCTTCAGATCCTTATTAAATTCGAGGGCTGAATCATTCTTTATTTTAGGTTTTTTATTGATGCCCCTCTTAATCTTGTCTCAGGCCCACTCTTGTCCTGTCTCTTGCCTTTTAATAGGTTGTTTGTTCTTACGTGATCGCATTTGACTGTCATCAGTGGGCTTGTATCGGATTCACTACTTTGCTTTGTATGTAATTGGTTTGAAAATTATGGCATTTGTCATTTATACTATGTATTTTTGAAGTTGTGAAATAAATGTTTCTTGAATTGAATTGAATACTCCTCATATGTGAAATTGTATGGGATATTTGTCTCACATCTCTGATTATATCTACGTCAGGGCAGGCATGCTGTCCCTCCTCAGTCCTCATGTTCATTTGAAGCATGTGATGGTGTACACCTACAACTACATATATCCATACTCCAGTTTTGAAAGCCAACATTGCTCGTTAAAGCCATATTACTTTGTATAACATTTCCATAAGAAAGAGAACTGTATTTTTTTGGTATAAAAATGTTAGTTTTCAAAGTCAGATATGTACTGTGCAGAGACACTCCAAAACCAAGGTGTTTTTTATATGTTACGGTTAGTGAGCAGCATTCTCCTTATGATGTTTCTACACTGTGTAGAGAGGGTCTACAACATCTGAGGTAAAACTGACAAATACTAGATATATTTCTTGATGCTTGAACTTTGGATTTCTTACGTACAGTGCATCCCTACATGTACATGTACCGCTGCAAGATTTCAGGTCTGTGTTATTATGTTTATGATAAAGACTGTTCAAATCTTGATTTCAATCTTTCCTTTGGGCCAATTTTGGTTTCTTGCTAACATTTAAAGCCTGAAAGCATCACCACTATAGATAGGCTAGCAGTCACTTGTGCAATATTATGTTAACACTGGATTTCATTTCTTGTGTATTGTTCACTGATACATGCATGAAAAGCCTCTTCTGTTGTATCTTGTATCTGTACTATTTCACACACATAAGCTCCAATAATCATGATAATAATACAATCGGCGTGATGATACACTCATTGTTTGTAGCCTATTTGTAGGCGCTGGAATGAAATAGCAATTTTCTTTGTTTTACCTCATTTGTTTGGCTCAAAATTAAAAGGGGACAGTGTGATCAGTAGCTACTTAGTACATTTACATAGGAATCTATTTTTATTCAATTCACACATTATTGCTTTACACTGGGTTTCAGAGAAGAACAGTCCCTTGCTCAGATTGATGCGAGCACCCTGTAAATGAGCGACATATGCGGAGCCGAGGGGGGGGGGGGGCAAGCAATTTTGGCGAGCCATTTGGAAATTTTACCCCCTCCCCCCGGGGCTCATAATTATTGCACAGCCCCTAATTGTAGTACAAGTGTACATTACTATTAGACTGCGGAACTCAGTCCTCAATGATAGTCAGTCACTTATCTTTTGGTCGTTTGACTATCATTTGAGGACTGAGTTCTTACCGAGGTGCAGTTTCAGACAATAGCTTGGGATTATTGGGGCTGAGGTTATCTTTTGAATTCTTTCATGACCGCTGAAGCATACAATGTAGTCAAGCCTGTCAAGGACACTCGGCGTGAATTGAAAGACCATGTCACTCGCCACAAAAGAATGTCAAAAGTCATAAACACCAATTTGGTGTACTTCCGCGCCTCGGTAAATGATGTTTAAGGTTTATGACTACATACCTATAGCCAAAATATTAAATTCTCGATCATGAGAGCCAACTTGGGTATGCACAGTTATTTGCGTTGAGCGTACTACGCAAAGACCGGCGCTTACGGCGCAAACACAGCTTTTGAGAATTGAACAATCACACGGTCGTTCGACGTTGCTAGGAAGGTCAAGGTTCGGTCATGCAGGTCGCGCGTTCATGTTAATATTCTATGAAAAGTATGCTGACGCAGTATTTTGGCTATATAGTAATAGTATAGCACTCCCACTGACCATGTTCATGTTAGTGCTGTACCTGTAGCCTACTATTATTAATAGTATTAGGCCAAATAAAAAAATAAACATGTTTCACTTTCACGTCCCCTCCCGCTTCCTTTTTTGAGGTTTCTTCAATTTTATTTTTATTTTTTGAAATTCAGTTATAACTTTTCAAAAAATATGTCTAGGAAATAGAGATGCTTTCTATAGCATTGCTAATATAAAAGAAACACTTTTGTAAGGTTTTGTGGTAGTTAGGAGGCCTATCTCTCAGAACAACAAATAAAAAGAGGCCTCCTCCTTTTTCCAGGCATTATTGTATACGCTAAAACAGCTCTAATTGTGGGTATTTACACTGATTTTGCGATAAAAATAAAAATAAAAAGCCCGATAAAAGCCCCTCTTCCTCCTTTTTTTTTCAAAAACCGGACGTGAAACATGTTTTTTATTTTACTTGGCCTTATGCTGACTTTCGTAATCGGCGAGGACGACTTCGACCTCCTGGTTTGTTTACAAACAGAGAGGTAGACAAAAGACCGTTCCGCTTGTCCAAACACTCAAGTATCAGCAGAAGGATGGTCCACAATAGCATGATTCACGTAACGTATAAACATGAATGAATAGGGATTAAAAAGCTGTCAAGTAGAACCATGTGCTTCTTTTGAGTTTTGTCCTATTTGCATTTGCCATCAAGATTTCATATGGAAACAGTTCAGACCCAGAAGAGGATCATGTCAGAAATTAATATTTTGTTCTGGGTCTGATTATTCGGACTATGACCATGTGACAGACAGTGTGCTAATTTTGTAAAAAAATGTAAAAAATGTAGTTAAGCTTATTTAAAATCAGGCCCTGTCAGCTGTCTAAATATAAAAGCTGCCGATGTTAATGTTAAAACCCATTGGAAAATCGTAATATCATAATTAATTTCTTACTTGTATGGCTCTGTTCGTGTCCTTCATTATCAGAATTATTCGATTCATTTTCACCTACTTCGGCCATCGTTTTGACCCACATGCAGCCGGCCACTTGTAAATAAACTCGAGGCTGACATTTGTAATGAACGCGTTCATCAGTGGGCGCAAATATAAGGATGTCAACCAAATGAATGTTTCCGTCCATTCAGCTAAGGGCGCAGACCACTGAATCTAAGGAGAGTTCCGTTTATTTTATTTTCGGCCGCTGACCGTCGCGTCGCTCCGTCTGTTTGTCAGTGGCGGCGCCAGCAATTTTTTTTGGGGCGGCACTAGGGAGGGAGGGGGGAAAAGTGAATATTAGGGAGGAGGTAAAATCTCGGGTAAAATAAACCAAATTTGCGTAAAATTGCCGCAAAAAAATTGAAATTTTCGTAATTTTGGGTTTTTAAGGCTGAGGCCCGGGGGAGGCACTCCCTATACTATCTGAAATGGCAGGGATGTGCCTCGGCCATGTTAAAAGTAGGGGGCATTCAGGTCAAATGTACAATTACAAAAATATGGGGTCATTCAGTACACAACCTGAATAAAAATGGGGTCATTCGGTATGAAACTTTGAAAAAAGGATGGTCATTGGGGTAACAAAAAGTAAAATGGGAGTCATTGAGTACAGGATTGCCAAAAGAGTATCGTTAAGTACACATAAATAAGTGCCAAAATGCGTAAAAACAACTTGGCCACCTTGGACATGTGAAAAATCTCATTATTTCTGGAGGAGAACACAATATATAAACTGCAAAGCATAATTGATAAAAAAATGATCAACTTCTGGAGTAGACTTGTAACTGGTAAAAAGAGTAAAAAATATTCTTTAACATTGTATTAATGTCTTATCAAAACTGTACATGAAAAGAATGATAATACACATCAATTTGGATGGATTAACAAAATCAAACTCATTCTGAATCAAAATGGTTTTGGATACATTTGGTTGAATCAAGGTAATCATAATTCAACTTGGCTTAAAGGTGCTCTTGATCAGCGTATCAGTGATATTCTGGCTCAATGATGTAAATAGTAACAGAATCTGCCTCAATTACAGGATATTCAAAGAAAACAAATCATTTGAATATTACCTTGTTAACTTAGATTATAGTAATAGATTAGCATTGTGTAAGTTTAGATGTAGTAATATTAGAATACCTGTAAATCTAAAAAGATTTAACAATGAAGTTAGCGACATGTATAACCTTTGGTCAAAAGACTTAGTGGGTGATGAAATGCATTATCTCTTTACCTGTAGTTTCTTTAAAAGTGATAGAGAAAAGTATATCAGTAAACATTACTACAAAAACCCAAATACTCTGAAAATGCACAAACTTTTAAATTCTACAAACAATACTGAGCTCAAAAATTTATGCAAATTCATCAAAATTATCATTAAAAATTTTTCATGATTCAACTCACTTATCTTTAATCCTTTTGTGAATATTGTTGTATGGTTTAAAAATTGGTATTATTACTTGTGTGCTTAAATATTTTATTTTTATCTTCACCCTGTACATAAAATTTTATTTATATTTGTTCAGAAATTTATTTTCTTTTATAGCAAACAACCTTAATTAGCATTAGTTTTTAACAAGTAAAATCTGTATTACATAATACATTGTACCTCTAAGAAATTACATGTACATGTATGTATCTTTTTTGACTGCACCCTGGACTGCACTATTTGGCGCCATTGCGCCCTCTGTTGTCTTTGTAATGTTTAAATTATGCATCTTTCATACCCCGGAAGGGGTCGACAAGGATTAATAAAAGTTCGTCATTTGACGGACACCATACCTTCAAAAAAATACCTTCAATACCTACAAATACCACCTAAATTTGGGAATTAAAAGGGGGTCATTGGGTACAGCAGGAAATAGAAGCGGGTCATTGAGTACATTAATTTTTTAAAGGGGGTCATTGCGGTAGGACCATAACACAAAAAAGGGGGCCATTGGGTACAAGCCGGTTTGAAAAATGGGGTATATCCCGAGGCACATGATGCATATCTGTCATGGAAGTGCCCCCCCCCCCGGGGGCTGCGGTCACCGTGTGTGGGGGGCCTAGGTGTGGGTGTGTGTGTGTTTGGGGGCGTTACTATGGGGGTGGGGAAAGAAATATATTGGGGGAATGTCCCCTTGCCCTCCCGTAAAAAAAAGCTGCTCCCTCACACTAAAATTGTAGGGGCTACCGGTATGCAATGAATGAGCCGGGGGGGGGGGGTAAAATTTCAGTCCAATAATTGATGACGTGCTAAGAAATGCCCTTGGTTCCCGCCTGACACGACTGAGGGCATGGTAAATATTACAAATAGGCCTATACCAAAAAATCAGTGGGAGAATTGGCCAAATTCATTTTAAAAGATCATAGGCTTAGATACGGTATGGCTTTAAGGGGCTGTGCAATAATTATGAGCCCTGGGGGTCTGAAAGGGGGGGCAAGCAATTTTTGGTCAGCCGAGAGTTGGGGGGGCAAGCGATTTTTGGCACACATGATTCATGGGGCGCCTTTTAAATAAAACTCTCTAAAAAGGCTTAGGAAAACAGTACAGAAACGCTTTAGTATGCAAATTTACCTGCTCGCTGCGTTCGCACTATAATCTAGACCATTTAAAGTTTGCAAATTGGGATCCCAAAAATTTGGCATGTGTAAGGGGGGGCAAAGAATTTTTGGCGGGCCGAGAGGGGGGGGGGCGTGCCGAAAGGGGGGGCAACCGATTTTTGGCGGGCCGTTCGGAAATAGGGGGAAATAGTTATTGCACAGCCCCTAACTAAAAGTGCTGTAACTTTTTTTTATTTTAAAGTTGTAGGCCTATACCTTGCATGAATAATTAAAATTATTCATCATGCAAGGTATATAAATTATATAGGCCTACGTACATTTGGAAAGAAAATTTGGTGTAAAAACAGCAATTTGGGAGCAATGTTGTGTGTGATTTTCTCCAAAATTTGTGTTTTAGTACACCAAATAATGTGTTTTAATTTAGAGTCTATGACTATTTTTACATTTTTTACCTACTTAATTACTTGCTTGCTTACTTAATAATTTAATTACTTGCTTGCTTACTTGTACTTGTTTACCCATGTTGGTCCGTGAGGGACACAATCCATGGGAAATCCATGGACCGTTCCAAGCTCATATCATACAATAAAAACGCACAAGCCTGGATAACCAGTGTAGGCTGATGGATGCATGTTGGTCCAGATACTAAAGTAGCTTTGATAAACAAAGCAAGAAATGGAAGAATATATCATATATATAGCAGTTTGGCTCGTTTTTTGCAGGTTTACATGGTCCAGTAACCATAGATGACTGACATGTGCTAACAAAGGAAACAGTCACTGCAATCAAAATATAATCTGTGTACAGACAGATAACTGTGTGGGTATCATTATAATAGAGGCGTGTCCAAAAAAAAGTTCACACCCCTTCAAATATGAAGCCAAAATGCAGACCTTATGCAGTTTGGCTCGTTTTTTGCAGGTTTACATGGTCCAGTAACCATAGATGATTGACATGTGCTAACAAAGGAAACAGTCACTGCAATCAAAATATAATCTGTGTACAGACAGATAACTGTGTGGGTATCATTATAATAGAGGCGTGTCCAAAAAAAAGTTCACACCTTCAAATATGAAGCCAAAATGCAGACCTTTTGCAGTTTGGCTCGTTTTTTGCAGATTTACATGGTCCAGTAACCATAGATGACTGACATGTGCTAACAAAGGAAACAGTCACTGCAATCAAAATATAATCTGTACAGACAGATAACTGTGTGGGTATCATTATAATAGAGGCGTGTCCAAAAAAAAGTTCACACCCCTTCAAATATGAAGCCAAAATGCAGACCTTATGTAGAAAAATGCATGCACATTCAATTTAGACTCTCCCCTTCCCCCCCCCCATCTTTCAATGTTGGGAGACTGAAATGTAAAAATGCAGACCTTATATGTAGACAAATGCATGCACATTCAATTTAGACTCTCCCCTTCCCCACCCCCATCTCTCAATGTTGGGAGACTGAAATGTAGAAATGATGACGATTTTGTCCAAATCAACATTGCAATAGGGGGGCGGGGAAGGATGTTTGCCAATTAATGCTTTGGAAGATAGTACACGAAAAAATTAAAATATATTTTAATGATGACGAAATAGCGTGAAGTTTAAGTATTAGCCCTAAAATAATAGGTAGGATCAGAAGAGATAAAAAATATAATCATAACAAAATTCATCAGACGGATTCGAACTCCGTGATTCCACTAAGCTATAGATTACAAGTCGGCGACTTAACCACTGAGCCACGAAGAATTCGATGATTACGTATCCATTTCTAATGTATTAATGTTAATTTAAAATTGTTAAATGCATATGTCCCGTGACGTGGTGTGTGTGTGTGGGGGGGGGGGGGGGGGGGTACTGGTCATTATTTTCCTAAAATATTCCCCCCAAAGATTTGTGCACTAAAACAGGTGATTTACTTGTCAGTCAGAAATACTGGAATATATCTACACGTGTGCCATTTCAATAATTATACCGTTCTGGTTGATGTATTTGATAGGGTCTATAATAGAGGTTGTGCATATGACGTATCATCCCGTAAATATGGCGGGCTATTATAATGCATTCAACAAAAGCATGATTGCAATCTACCGCGAAAGTTCGCCTCACACATAGCAAATGTACTACGATCAAATAGGTTGATGACAACATTTGATTGAATGGACTGCACTGCGCTTGTCCTTCACCGGTTCAAATCCTTTGTTTGGAGACAATCAATAAAAGCATGCAGGGCTCTATAGTGGAAATAATAGTGTACTGACATATGTCCTAACCTCATAGTAGAATAAACATGTCAAACAAATGCATTTAAAATCAGTGACCCATTGCACAGAAGGAGTCGAGGTTGATGACCTAACGATCGACACAAATAATATTAAAAGAAATTGATATAATTTGTTTTATTTTAACTGAGTCGACCGTGGTGGGATTGCATGAATCCAAATTCAAAGTTTATTTTCATAACATAGTTCTCGTGTTGCAGCGGTAGAGAATTTGACTTGTAAACCATAGGTCATGAGTTCGAGTCCTCTGTTGTTCTGTTTTGTTTAATCATTATTACTTTTCCTCTCCTCTCGTACGAAATGTTCCATCTTGACACAAAATTTGAAACAAAAATAGCAATATGGTGTTTTTTTCTTCATTTTTTCAGGTACCATAATTTTATTGTACTGCCCTAAGCCACTCCCAAAATCCTTGTGTAGATACTTTAACAATACAAACTTGAAATTGACTTCGTGCATTTTACATAGGGCCAGCAGTTTGGCTCGTTTTTTGCAGGTTTACATGGTCCAGTAACCATAGATGACTGACATGTGCTAACAAAGGAAACAGTCACTGCAATCAAAATATAATCTGTGTACAGACAGATAACTGTGTGGGTATCATTATAATAGAGGCGTGTCCAAAAAAAAGTTCACACCCCTTCAAATATGAAGCCAAAATGCAGACCTTATGCCACTCCCAAACATAATAATGTAAAATTTTACTCTTAGCCCTAACTTCGTGAGAAGCCCCGATGCAAAAAAGGCTGATGGCTTATTGAAATACTACAGCTAACATAATTACTCAATAACTTGCTTGTTTGCTTATTTAATTATTTACTTGCTTACTATTTATAATTACTTGCTTACCTATATTTACTTACTAACTAACTAACTAACTAACTAACTAACTAACTAACTAACTAACTAACTAACTAACTTACTTACTTACTTGCTTACTTACTTACTTACTTACTTACTTACTTGCTTACTTACTTACTTACTTACTTACTTACTTACTTACTTACTTACTTACTTACTTACTTACTTACTTACTTACTTGCTTGCTTACTTGCTTACTTACTTACTTACCTACCTACCTACCTACTTACTTACTTACTTACTTACTTACTTACTTACTTACTTACTTACTTACTTACTTACATACTTAGTTTAATATAGTTAGTCCACAGTGAAACCTCCGTAGCGAGCAAAAAAATCAATTTTTTTACGCTTTTTTGGTCAAAAAAGGTCCAACTTTTGGGAAGAAAGTCCACTTTTCACAAAATCGCCCCCTTGGGAAAAAGTTTTCGAAATCAGCACCCCCCTCCCCCAAAAAAACCAAATCCTGCGTACGGGCCTGATTCAGGTATATAGTCTCACCAGAGAAGATGAGAAAAGTCCATTTTCGCATTTTGATGAATATTCATGAAAAAGTTTTTACATACACTCCTGCTCATAAATACCAAGCATAAACGTTAGCAAACCACGCTGCTGCATATAGCGTTTCGATGAAGTACGTGTCAGAGATTGATATATTGCGTCAGTTTTCGGTACCAGCTCGTCCAGCTGATGCATAAACAGACCACAGAAACTCTCTGCTTCGCCAGCTGTGACCTGGAGCCTGAGCATCACGTCGCGATTTCATCATCACAATTACAATCAATGTTTTCCTATGCCCAAGGTCATTTGTCCTGCATTTTGTTAGTTGGCAATTAGTTAATGTGTAGCTTTTAGTGTACATGTGGAACTCATGAAATAATATTGCAATAATTGTTCCGATCCATGTATTGATCTTTATGCAGTGTTATATGCATGCTAGTCATGCTGACTGGTTGAAATTGATCTCGGAATTTATCTACAGATCCTAGATCCAATGTCAGCGAATACAAGAAGATTAAAGTTGTAGTTGAAATCGTAAGCTTACTCGGCTTACTTACCGAACATCGAATTGAACCAACATTGCGATGGTTTCACGCGTGTTATGTTTCAACGCATTTGTACGGGGTGCTATTGGAGGAGTTTACACCAGACATACATCTCGTGCACTGGTTGGCAGCTATGGTAGCAAACATGTTTCTACTGTTAACTTTGGGGTAAGAGCAGTGGCGCCAGGAATTCTTTTTTCGGGGGGCAAAGTGAATTTCAGGGGGGGCAAAATTGGCACAAAAATTAGCCCATGGTACTCACACCTCTGTACTACGATTTCCACTGGCCTTCTCCGCCTTACTGTGAGGAAGGAGCAACGTAGGGCCATGATGTGTCTGGCTACACAAAAATGGAAATTTACGTGATTTGGGGGGTTTTGCCTCGAAAGTGGGGGGGCAAGAAAAATATTTGCGGAAAAGTGGCAAAAACTGGCAAAAACTTGTTTTTGCCAGTTTTTGCCTGGTTTAAACCGGCAAAAATGGCAAAAACCCATATATACTCACTCAAGTATTAAAAAGTAATCACAGAAAGCTCATAAACAGTAACACACAACTTTTAATGAATCATTCAACATATTTTTTCTCATCAAGTCCTTAATTATTAAAAATTACAAAGTTTTGAATTTGATATGCCACATTTCAGTTAAGGGCGTACTACACCCATATATTGGTTTGATTGGTCTAAATAAATATTTTTTCATTTATAGCTAGGCGATATATGCACGGATCATGTGAAATAAAAAAAATATGAAAAAAAGAAGAAAAAAAAGTGCTTTTAAACAATTGTAGTAAGTCATTTTAGCCCTATATATATTTTGTTTATTGTATCCTAGTTACTCAGATGCGTGTTTCATAACAAGCCATGATTTATTCTATTCAACATGTTCAAGTAGGGTACATGAATAGAATACATTAAATCCTTTGTTATACTCTCTATAGAAAATCTAGTGGTGCATGCAAAATATATAAACACTTACACAATGGATGCATAGTCATTAGTCAATAATACTATAGTGTGTTGTTAGGGGAGTGTTCAGAAATACTTTGGTGGGGGGGGGCTGGTAAAAAGGGAGGGGGGGGCCAAAAAGTTTTGGACCTTAAAAGAGGGGGGACCAAAAAGTTTCAGGTGGTAGGAAAGGGGGGTCAAAAAAGTTTTCCCCTTTAAAAACCCAAAACCGCATTGAGACCCTCTATATCACTTTTAACATGGGCAAGTTTTGGTTTTCAGTGCTTTTCTTTGAAAAAATGATGGCACTTAGTGTACACATATCTATTAATTAATATAACATTAAAGATGATCAGCAACATGCAACATCTGGGTTGTCTAAGAAATACTGGCACTTTTTATCATATAATTTTATATCTCTTCAAAGTAGGCTACAAACATGATTATGTACCAATCTGATCAAAATACAACTAAATCAAGAAAATAATTGCAAATAAATAGTTTACTATTTCTCATTGCAAAATTATTTTGTACACATAGGCCCATGGTATTTACCATAAGACAAAGTGGGCACAGGCCTAGGTGCCACGGTCTTTGGGGGCCAAAACTGATACCTGTGTACATTTGCGTGACCAAATTAATCTCATATTTGACCATTTTAACTTTTTGCATAAATTAGTTCCAATATTTGAACATTCAAGCTTCAATATGGCCAAATTTTTTGTGCGGTTCGTGCGCATTTGTACTATCATAATAGCCACGGATCCAAATTATATGCTGATGTGCCTATGAACCTCCAAATAAATCCTCTATTTCATTTATCCCTGTCAAATCAGATAAACACCCTGATTTGGGACAAATCTAAACTAAGTATAAAATGAAAATTTCATTGTGCTTGTATTTCATGCGCAATTGTCCCACCGGGAATGTTTCAAACATTTGCCTTCCTCAATGACATGTGACCCAGATACCACACCACTGGAAACAACATTATTAAGTATAATGTTTGTTATACGATAATAAGGGGGGGGGGGGCAAAAAGTTTTGTCTGTCAAAAGAGGGGGGTCAAAAAAGTTTAGCGGTCCATCGAGGGGGGGTCAAAAAAGTTTTCGAGCGAAAAATTTGAGTTAGACCAGCCTTACCAAACATGAATGCCTATTTGGCATTCTGTAGGTATTCGCCAAGCCCTCGAGTGCCAAGGATAGCGGTAATAGGTGGTCACTAGCACTCAGCAGCTAATGAATGCCTATAGAGCTGGTTCACAGGCATTCCGAATGCCTCACAAGAATCCTACCGAATGCCTATTTACTCATTAAGCCCTCGTTAAAGCTCAATACTATTAACTTAGGCATTCCTAAGCATTCGTAACTTAGGCATTCCTTTAATTAGGCGGTTTGCTATAGGCACTCAGTGGCATTCGGATAAGTCATAGGCATTCGGTTAAAAAAATTCTTAAGTAATAGGCATTGCACTGAAAAATTTCTAAGTATTAGGCATTCGGTTAAAAAAATTCTTAAGTAATAGGCATTCCACTGAAAAATGTCTAAGTATTAGGCATTCGGTTAAAAAATTTCTAAGTAATAGGCATTCCATTCAATTAGGCATTCTGCTAATAGCCTTGACTAGCATTCCTTAGTGGTTGACCCAAGGGTCAAGCAGGTGCATGATGGGAATATATTTCTAACTGCCATTTTGAACTGGTGTGAATGCAGAGATGATGGTTTCTTAATCCTTTCATGTTTCCAGCTTTATTATAGGCCTTATTTTTCACTCTTTACATTTGGGATGTTACATATGACAATGCATATTATGTGGACAACATCATACATGTATGGGATCCATGTAGTTATCTTTGTGTACAATAATTATGCCACAATATGGATGGTGTAAGTATAGGTAAGCTTAAATATGACTAGATGTAACTTTGAATATAGGTTTTTATACAGGCAGTTTCTTGAAATATGGAATGGTCTAGTGTTAGGAAAGAGGAGCTAGTTACCATATTGGGGCATTATTGTTAACATTAATAATAATAGTGTACAGTTATACCATGCACTAATCCACTAAAAAATGCACTCATATGGCGCAAGAAGAGCTCAAGCAAAGAGCAATGAAACCTCAAACAATGAAACCAAACAACAACGACAAATTACATAATTATGACGCGTAGCTATAATTATTTTGTGTATTTATAAAACACACTGATCCCAGTGGGCACACCTAACGTTGAAATCAGGTTGAAATTTCGACGTCGACTAGTTGAAATCGGGTTGAAATCAGGTTGTATTTGCAAATGGACTTCAACCTGATTTCAACCTCCTTAGATTTTGCATTGCAAGTTGTTTGAAACCAGGTTGAAATTTCAATGTGATTTCAACTAACCGTAAGGTTAAAATCAGGTTGAAATCAGGTTAGGTTGAAACTTCGATGTTGTTTCAACGTTGATACAACATCAAAATCCTAACCTGTGCCCACTGGGATGTACTATGTACTCAATTTATCAGTTATCAATTTGATCATGCAATTTATGCTCTTGCTGATGCACATGGCTATATTTGAGTTAAAGGGCACTTCGTGATCCACAGCCTCATCCCCCACTTTTCTCAAAAAAAGTTGAGATTTTTATATCACTGGAAACCTCTGGCTACATAATGTTTATGTACAAAATATTTCTTGCAGATTAATTAGTTTTGCAAAGATATCGTGAAATTTTAATTTCGTTCTGGTGCACCAGATCGAAATTACAATGCATTGTCCATGGAGCAGTGTAATACACATAATCCTGCATAACTCGCAAAGCATAAAATCGGAATCAACTGAAATTTTGGGAATATGCTTTTTTCGTGGATATGTACTGAAAAATGTCATAAAAGAGGATGCTAGGATCATGAAACACTCCTTTAAATTTGTGCATATTTTAATCCTTACTCTCCTAGAATTCCTATAGCAACCCCTATAGGGGTTCAAGTGCTATCTCGGGAAAATATGGGAAATCATATGGAAAAATATTTATCATGAGCCTCATTTGATCAGGAAAATGGGAAAATTAGCGGAAATTGTCTTTTTTCAATCTTGACCTAAAAATATCATAGACTCGACAAAGACATACGCTGTACTGAACTAAAATGCCTCTGCATCTGTCACAATGGATAAAAAATGGTTCTGGGCTCTTACCATGTGCGATTTTCTGCAGTGCATTATATTCCTATTTGTCACTCTTGTAGAATTGCTTAGCCAGCATATAGCTATATAATTATATAGTGGTTCGAGTGCCTCACCTGTAAGTGGTTGGAATACCTATAGGCGGTTGGAATGCCTATAGGCGGTTGGAATGCTTCTGAGGCGATTGGAAATTTCTTTGGTGGTTGGAGTGCTTCATAGGCGGTTGGAATGCCACTAAGTGGTTCGAGGGCCTAGCTCATTTACATATTTCGCCTCTGAGGAGGGCTTATGAACCACTTACGAACCGCTTATAGCGGTTGAGGGCTAAATAAGTGGTTCGAGTGCTAACCGGTAGGCGGTTGGAATGCTTCTGAGGCAGTTGGTATGCTTCCTAGCGGTTGGAATGCTTCCTAGCGGTTGGAATGCTTCCTAGGCGGTTGGAATGCTTCCCAAGCGGTTCGAATGCTTCCTAGGTGGTTTAAATGCTAGGCGGTTTGAATGCCTCCTTAGTGGTTCGAATGCCTCCTTAGTGGTTCGAGTGCTTAGCTCATTTACATATTTCGCCTCTGAGGAGGGCTTATGAACCACTTATGAACCGCTATAAGCGGTTGAGGGCTAGCAAACAGGCGGTTGAGTGCTAATAACCGCCTATTAACTCAATGTTATAGTATTGGAGGCATTCACCATTTAGGCATTCATTAACGGTTCTTTACCATTCAATGGAATGCCTAGTGAGTGCTTAGGGAATGCTAGTTTTTTAGGTAAGCCCCTACCAAAGTATTAATGAACACTCCCTTAGGAGAAGAAAAGGCTATTAGGTCACCGTATGTCAGGTTATAGGTCAATTGATTCAGGTCAAATTTAAGCATCAATTTTGAATACACATGTGAGAGTTTGTGATATCATAATGAGGAATAATTTTGATATTCTGTCTTTAACTGGATATATATCGAGAAGTGCAAGGTGGATATACTAATATACCTTGGGATGTAAATGGTGAGTACAATTTAGAATGCCTAGTTGAGATGGATTTCACAAATAAATATAAAACAGTTACCAAAATCACAAAAGTTAAGCTTACGGAAAACTACCTAATATGGTGGTATAGGTGACAAAAAATACAATCTTTTACAACATTGCTGTAGTGTGGTTGTGGTAACCTGTTACCTATGGCTTAAGGTTAGCCGAGAGTTTTTCATGCGCTTGATTTCAGAGGGGCGTAAGTTCATAACAGAAACAGCCATGCAGAAAATGAACAAGCAGGGTACCGGGACGTAGGCCTACTTACAATAGAATATCGATCCACGGTCAAGACATGAAAAGGCTATGAAACTGGGCTTAGCTCGTGCCCGGAGCTCGGATGCCGGGGTGGCACAAGCCGTTTTCGCAATTTTCACAAGGATTTTATAAATTTTAAAATTGATTGGGGGCACTTCGTCAAGCTACGCCCTGGAAAATGTGTTGATTTTGAATTTATAGCCTTGATATCTTTGATGAAATCAATGCTGCTATTCCCCTGATTACAATGTAGGCCTAAGGGTAGGCAACAACAACAATATCAAAAAGCACCTATTTGTAAATCGAATTTGGGATGAAAATCAACAAGACAGACTTAGCAGGCCTACAAATTTCTGAATTATATAAAGTGAAAAACAATCAATCACGATTCACTGCACTCAGCGAATCAATCAAATAAAACTAAAAAGAAAGGAGCAAGAAAGAATAAAGACATAGTGAAAAAGAGGAAGAAAGAGAGAGAAAGAAAATAAACGAAAATGAAAGAAAGAAAGAAAGAAAATGAAAAAAAAAGAAATGAAAAAAGAAAGGGAGAAAGAAAAGAGGAAAGAAAGGAAGTAAAAATGAGAAAAGAGAAACACAGCCACACGGAGACTCGAACCCACAAAAATAGTTCACATTAGATTATCAGTCCAATGCTCTATCCACTCGCCATCGATCAGCTTACGCAATAGACTGTTCTCAAAGCGGGTGATATAACTATAATTGGATGCAATTCAAGATGATTACAATCGCGTCCGCATTATGGCTCTTAGAATAAACACGCATGTCGGCGCTGAAATTTTGAACGAACTGATGGAGGAAAACCTCGTTTTTGCAAAACTAGCTTCAATTTGGAGTGAAAATCAAATGGAATAGCAATTGGCAGAATGTTGAGAAATAATGTAGGTATTCAGATGTCTAAATTAACGTCTCGTAATCAAGATATCGATAATTTCACAAACCAGCTTTTCTCAAGCAAATTCTCCAAAATTTTCCCCCCAAACGGGCTTTTAAAATTTAATCGGTACTGTATTTGGTTCTTCCCCATGGCAACATTATTTCTTTGATCGATTTATAATACAATACGAAAAAGAAGAAAACAATCGCTCGGTGTGGATTTATACGGAGCGCACATTTGAAAAAAAAAACCTCATGGAACGTGTTTTTGATGTTGTGAACATGGTGGGTAAAAATGCTTTAAACGAAGGATTTTCAAATTTATTCTAATCATTTGTATATAACACACACAAAAATGTTAAGCTACATCCAATGCACCAACATTTCACTCGCTGCGATATTTGATTACTGAGAAAACTCTGTTTTAGAGAACAACTTTATACGTCTTTTATACGTTTTTTATACGTCTCTTTGTGTAACCTTAATTAAGTTTCAGTGACATAGTGTCGCAAGTTCAAAATACAAAATATAGCTCAACATTGAAAATAGAAGCATTTTAACCGGTTCGTTTTTTGATTTGTGGAGCACCAAGTTCATGAAGTCATAAAAGAAATCAGGGACCACTTATTCCCATTTTACATATCAACATTATTTCCCTAATGTGTTAGCAACACATATCCAAAATTTTAACGAAATCCGTTGATAGTAAGCTTTCCAAAATGAAGTGAATTTAAATCATCAGTGATGTACCACCTTTTGGCTTCTACTTTTAAAAGCATGTAAGCTACGTTGATACTGATGCCACCAATAAAACGAGAAGATTTGCCCCTTCATTTTGCATACCACTTTGTCCAATTTTTTTTTTTTTTTTCTTCACAAAATGCAAAAAAATGCAAAAAAATATCAATGGGTGTAGTACCCCCTTAAATGCACTAGAGAGGAATGAAAACCCATGCCTTTTAAAATTTCTTAATATGTTACTTACAATTCCAAAATCTGGCTTTGTTACATCCTTGAATAAATTCCATCAGGTCTGTAGATTATCCATAACATAAAGAATTTCATCTGATTAAGACCAATCCAAACTTACATTTTCTGTACGTTTCATCAACCATCGGTTGACTTCATCAGCAGTGTTGCTTTTTTGAAGTGCTGTATGATATTGACCTGGCTACTCTAGAAGTTAAAGCAGCATCAACCCCTGTGTCAAAGTTCTTGTTTTGAGATGAAAAAAGTGAACTATTTATCACTTTTTTAGTTTTTGCCATTTTTGCCGGCAAAAACTGTTTTTGCCAAGCGGAAAAAACCACGGTTAAAACCGCATTTTTTTTCCACCTGTGGCAAAAACCTGCGAACCCTATTTGTGATCCTAGCATCCATTTTTTATGATATTTTTCAGTAGATATCCACGAAAAAAGCTTATTCCCAAAATTCCAGTTGATTCTGATTTTGCGGTTGCAAGTTTAATATGCATGATTATCCCGTGATTATGTGTACACTGCTCTAATAGGGCTGTGTAATTTTGTTCTGGTATAGGCCTGAGTTCCAGAACGAAATTCAAATTTGACAATATTTTTTGCAAGAAATTTTTGGTACATAAACCAGGGATGTGCGAGTTCCTCTTTTCAGCGGATTTCCTCTTTTTTGTTGCCAAAATTTATGTGTTTTTCTTTTATTTTCAGCCCATATTTGGCATTTTTACCCTGATTTTACGCTGTTTTTAGTGATTTTCCTCGTTTTTGGTCTGTGGCCTCTCACACCCCTGATAAACATTATGTAGCCAGTGGTATAAAAATCTTGAGAAAAGTGGGTGGATGAGGCTGTGGATCACGAAATGCCCTTTTATTAAAACTTGATGTATATTTTGTTGATTTAAGCTGAGAATAGAAGAATCATTTTGCTACCCTTCCAAAGTTGTCCCATTTCCAAAAACATTTTTTTTTGGTCAAAAATAATCACATTTTCCAAAAATGATGCTCTTAGAAAAAGTTGCACTTTCAACATCCTATCGATTAAAGGTCCGTGACCCGATCGACAGCATCATCCCCCCGATTTTTCTCATTGTTGATGACTTTTTGGTATCATTTAATAGATTATATTTTTCTCATTACCATCCTGAAATTTGATGATCCAATTTGATGTATTTTCGGAGAAATCAAGAAACAAACAGGCTATACTGGTAACCACCTTCGACATTCTGGGTAGGAAAAAATGATTCCGTGAATAAGAGCCAGATTACTCCCTGCCAATTCGCATTTAACGGAAATAGGTCCGAAAAAATGAGGGTGCTATAATAATAAACGCTTAAAACTAAAA
Source organism: Amphiura filiformis (assembly GCF_039555335.1). NCBI lineage: Eukaryota > Metazoa > Echinodermata > Ophiuroidea > Amphilepidida > Amphiuridae > Amphiura > Amphiura filiformis. The sequence continues at coordinate 16,856,392 of NC_092645.1, forward strand.
TAAAGAAATACATAAGGGATGAAATAAATACAAAACAAGACCTTATCTTGTTAAGTATGATCGAGGAATATGAAAAAAAATATGAGAAAAAATGTCCCCCCCCCCTATAAAATTAATTAATTAATTAGAAATATTATTAAAAAACCCACTTTTTTCATTAAAACAAACCCTAAGTGTAAAATGTACGTGATGATAATATACAAAATTAAAAGGAAATGTATCAGGGTCTAATTAAAATAAAAAGAATGAGATATTTTGTCACAAGAATGATGGGCGTAGTGGTATGGCGAAGCACTCGGCCAGGGAGTGTTGTTTCTGGATGCGGACCACAATGCAATGCATGCGTACTAACGTATTGGCTTGCTAATTGTGCTAATTATTCACTTTTACGCTGAAAATGTTCTCGTTTTCTCCCATAGATGCATAAAGGGACAATATTTGAAATTGTATGTAAGTTTGAAGACAATCCATATATCCTAAACTGATAGGGTTACCCCCCTTTAATGTTTTGATTGTTTTAATGTTGTTGTTTTTTGTCTTCACTATTTTTTGTGCATACCATAACTCAGTCACCCCAGTTGTAGTAACTAAATTTGCATAACTTGACATTCATTTTGTTGATTTTGAAAAATTCAAAAAGCTTTGAATAGAAGAATCATTTTACTACCCTCCCAAAGTAATTTCTCCTTCCTAGTGATTTTATCATTTTGAAGCAAGTGCTGATTAAAAAAATTTAACGAAATCCTCATTTATGTCAAAATTAGTATCAAGGAATCATTATTTTGCACTAAGGGATCAGAGACAGAAAGGTGAAAAGGAAAACAAAACAATTAAGGTTATTAATTATTTTAAACTGTTGTGATTTGGTAGTTCACAGCATTTTACGAATGGTAGTGAGCTTTGACAGAAATTGCATTGCTCAATTCATAGCGAGCATGTAGAAGAATTAAAATATCACAGATATACTTTTATAGGTGCTGCGGTTCTTGAGTTACGTTGTGAAGAGGGCTGAAACAACAACACTTTTGTAAAATGTACATAACTAATTAACAACAATAAATCAAGCAAGTTTGCAGAGTATACGATTTGTAGAATGAACTTTTGCAAAACATAAAGGTGTTATTTTTCAATCATATATTGATCTAGAAAATCGATGTTCAGGTTGCTTCGACCAACAATACCTCGTCTACCCTTAAATCTATCATAACATTGATATTGAGAATGTTTTATACATTACATGTATGGGATGTTGAAGGTGCAACTTCTTTTAAAGCATTATTTTTGAAAAATGTGATTATTTTTGACCAAGAATTTTGAGAAGGGACAACTTTGGTGGGAAGCAAAAAGATTCCTCTATTCACAGACCTTTGAATTTTTCAAATCAACAAAACCAATGTCAAGTTCTGCAAAGAAATATTTTGTAACTCCTAAATTGATTTTACCATTTTGGAAACACCGGCTCAATAAAATCTTCTGAAAAATGCTGTACATGTCAATGAATCATTGTTTTATACCACAGACCCCGTATGTCTGGTCAAGCACCATCACATACCCGAGGTTATTCAGACCGATATTTTCCAAATTGGGATGTCGATATACATGAATTGAATCCATGCAGGTTTTTTTTTTTTAATTAAAAAAAATATCGGATTGATTCAAATCGATTATTTTATTTCAAGAACTGCTATAAGAGTACCAGTGGAATGCTAGGTATTTACAAAAATATCAAAACATGTTTTTACATGTGAAAATTTCAAAGAAAAAATTTGGTAAAATCATGGGGAAAAACCTGCACCTTGAAAATGAATTTTTAACAATAAATAAAGTGACATCTGATAGAGGTATTTTAATTCTATTCAAAAGTTGTAGAAACATTAGGAATGAATTAAAACAGTCAATTTATGACAAATTAATTTGTATTTATCCAAAATGGTAAAAAATGAAAAAAGTTCATTTAAATCAGTGATTATTTTTAAAATCAATGATTTAAATCAGTGTGATTTAAATCAAACAACCCTTATCCATGTGTTCCTACACACATTCGGTGGGTGTATTAAACATCGACATATCAAGTCTAAGAAGTTACTTTTTGCAATGAAAAAATACTTCTCAAAATCATAGGAAGGGGACCGCTCACTCAGAAGTTGTTATCTTTCATTGATTGATTGATTGGTTGATTGATTGATTGATTGATTGATTGATTGATTGATTGATAAATGGATTGATATGTGCATTGGTTTCACAGGATAATAACCTAATACTGATGGGTAGTCCAGGGTCAGGGAAGACGTCCCTTGGCCGTGCACTCTCTCAAGACTGGGCATGCCGGTACTTGACATTGATGATGATTATTTGGAGGTATATTGGAACACAAGTGTTGCTGACAAAGTAAGTTGACATAGTATACTCTTACCAATGATTTTTTGGAAGTGCATGTTGAAACACAAGTGTTGCAAACATGGTATTAAGTTGACATGGTACACTTTTTGACATCAGGCAATCCAGCACCTTTTGGCGACAGAATAAGTTATAATACAAATGCTTGCGAAGTCCTTGAGACATTTTGCCATATTGAAGCTGAATTGGCAATGAAATAATTGGTGCAAAAATGGAACTAAGTATAAACCCTTGCGAAGTATGCTAAAAATTGCACTTTTGGGGCTAAAATAGCCAAATATGAGGTTTAATAATTTGGTCAGAAACCCACATCCATACAGGCATCAACATTGGGGGATTATTATATGGACTATTCCCTGGCAAATTATTGGGGGTATTTATATACGCCTATCATGCTATGGTTATGTTATTGTTTGATTTCAGTTGAGTCAAGTTGGCAGTGATGGATTTATCCAAGAAGAAGGAGAAGCACTACTCAAATTTAATGCTAAGAGCTGCATTGTATCTCTGACTGGCTCCAATCCACTGCATGAAGAAAGTAAGTTCATATACCAAAGTCCCCACACTGTTGTAGCTAATAGTTCAGTGTTATCCCCACTGGTTCCAATCCACTGCATGAAACAGTAAGTTTGGACTTCATGTACCAGGACCCCTCACACAGTGTGGTAGCCAATAGTTAAGTGAAGAATTGTGTTGTATCCAGTGGCGTAGCTGGGATTTTTTCCAGGGGGGAAAGCCTGTATGGGGCGGGGCAAACAAAATTTTGCCGCCTTTCCTCAACAGCCCGAAAAAGGTTGACCCAATTTTTTTCTGGTGGTTTGAAAAAGTGAAGAGCAAAAAAAAAAGAAAAAAGGATTATAGGCGCTAGCACCCTAAAAGCAACACATTTTGATATAAAAGTACCATTTTTCCCTCCTCTCCCTCTCTCCTCCTTTTTCCTCTCTCTATCTCCTTTTCCTCTTTTTTCCTTGCGCTGAGGGGGCCCAAATAGCGCTTAGGGGGCAGGGGCCCAAACAGGCAATTTTTGCCAGGGAGGCAATTGCCCCCATGCCCCCGGCAGCTACGCCACTGGTTGTATCCCTCACTGATTCCAACCCTCTGCATGAAGACAGTAAGTTTACTTTGAACATCATATCCCAAGGCCCCTCAGTGTTGTATCCAACAGTTCAGTGCTATGAACTCTGTTGTATAGTCTTTGTATCCCTCACTGGTTCCAATCCACTGCATGAAGACAGTAACTTTGAACTTCATATACAAGGCCCCTCAGTCATGTAGCCAATGATTCAGTGCTAAGAACTGTGTCATAATCCTCACTGGAGGGGAGGGCAGTGCCCATGATTGAGGCACAGTGTCGACTTCCTATACGATAAATATAAATTTAATACTCCGTTGGTGAGCGACGGGCGACTGGTATTTCACCGAACGCAAGAAAAGGAGTTCTATCTGATTGGCTAGCAATCGATCGCTTAGGTCGCTTAGTAGTCAACTACAAACTCAAAACTGAGCATCGTATTCAATTCGATTGAAATCGATATTCTATTATTGCCGTAGATAAAGAGAGTGATAGTGTGTCAATAATGTACATTGTATTGCAGCTGGATTTTACATGAATTCTTTTATATAAATTTTTTCTCAAAGAGTTGAATATGATCAAAATGTTTACTCAGGATTTCAAATTTTTTACCCGCAAATTGCAGTTAAACATATCCACAGCAAGATAAAACCTGACAACAAATAAAATTTTCTTGCAATAGAAATATCATATGGATTGGGATACTGATATGATAGGCCGCAACCGCCACAACGTGGAGCTGCTACGCGTAGCTGACTGTTTGCTCCGTGGAGCCAAATTGACCAATCATGATCATGTTAGAGTTTTTCATTACTCGGAGGTAAAACTGACTAATTAAGTACGACTTACTCATTACGTGAAGCGAATTTATTCATTAAGAATTTGCCAGACGAAGCGTCACGTAGTTGCAAGATATCCTCGGTCACGAAAGTTATGATTCAAAAAGTAGTTTATGAAAAGTACGAACTGACTTATTATTAAGATGGACATGCACTCATAAGAAACTCATACAGTATTGTACATAACTATATAGCTAGGCAGAGTGGTGGTAAACTATGCACACAGTTCTGCGATCTGCAGTGTATCACCGGGAGCTAATTTGTATAACTTGCGCGGTGTCCCTGCGGAATTCGACCTTCAGCAAACTGCAAACCAGTTCGGATTTACTTTATATACTAGTAGTAGGCCATACATACTGTAGTTCCGTTTTCCTATACACAATACTCAGTGCGCTCACCATTGACGCGTGACCTCTACAAATAGTGTATGTTAGAAGTATAGGCCATTGCCTAGTTGACGTCACTGTGTAAAAAATAACCGCCAATATTTAAAGTATTCTCTGAAATTCTAGAAAATATAGTTTTGTAACATGTCCTAAATTTTAGCTAATTTAGGTGTTTGGAAATATTGGTACTTTAGTGTTTTAGGAAGGATATGTAAACGACAGATAACACCAAAAAATATGAAGAAATTATTTCTAAACCGTGTTAAGTCATTAAGCTTCTCATTTTCAAGAACGCTGGTTAACAATAAGCAGACTATTGTCTCATTTAAGTAAAACAAAAGCCCACAGTATTGTTACCTTGCGTTTGCTTTATAATCGTTCACCCAACTGAAACTATAATACCAGCTCATTGCTCATTGCACAGGTAAAACAGACACAAGTGCAGTGTGTATTTAACCAGAGAAGATCTGATGTAACATAGTTGAGCTGTTTTCATTGAGTGTTATCTTGGTTTAATAGCTTTATAGGGTTTAAGTCCTTCAAAGGTCGTGGTGAGTTCTACTGTAGACATGACTGCATCATGATTATTTTAAAGTCAACAACATTCAACAATATGATCACCGTGATAGTATGAGAGTATCAGTACCGTGGGTGTCAGTGATCCTGGCCTGACACAGTAGACAAACAAACAAACAAACACGCCACACACATGACACATGCATGCAAGGTAACATTGACTATACACTAATAAAACAATGGTATTGATCCTGTACAACTGGTCGTGGTTTATTTACAATCGATTCATTTAAAATCCCCATAGTAAACATTAATTTTGGCAAGAGTTTTCTCTCTCTGGAACGAGGATGCATGCATCCACTGGCTCCGCGTAATGAAAAGATCTAACATGATTGGTCAATTTAGCTCCGCGAAGCGAAAAGTAAGCTACGCGTAGCAGCTCCACGTTGTGGCAGTTACGGCCAGCCATATATTGATCATGCGAAAATCGTAAAACATAGAATAGAAACAGTGTGGCGGCTCTCAAAATCTCAAATTGTATGCTTAGCCTGAGTCGCACGGGCTATCTCGAACAAATTCACCATGCGTAGTTGTTGAAAAATGTGAGGATTCATCGTACTATTACGGCAATTTTTAACACGAAGATATAGGGATGATGACGGTGTGTGAGGGGACCCGAGGCATTGAAGGCATATGAGCCATTTTTCAGCAACTTTCCTATGGGATTTTCTAAATTTTCAAATCGATTGGGGGGCACATTCATCCCACTGTGCCCCTATGACCCTATGCCACTGGCCCCAGTTACAGTATGTTACCCTGCTACGATAATTGACCTAGTCATTTTTTTGTAATTTTTGAGAACAAAGTACAAAATATGGTTCAAGCATGCATCAGTTACATAATCACCCTAATTATTTCCGATTTTTTTGTCTCATCATTTGTTCTTGTGGAAAGATTGGTGAATTAATATGTTTAAATGCATGCTTAATACTTGCTTGCTTACTTACTTGCTTATTTCGGGTGGTTTTCCCGAACCACGACAGCTCTCCATATCCTCCTATCCTGCATTGCTGTTCCCAAGTCAGATGCTTCCAGTCCGGTGTCTTGCTTGAGTACATCAAGCAATTAAGACACCTTGCTTACTTGAACCATATTTTGTACTTTGTTCTCAAAATTACAAAAAATGACTTCGGCAATTATCGTAGCAGGTTGGCGAGTAGCTGCCAGGTGTCATATTTTTAGATTGTGTACAACATTGAATGCAGGAATTGTCAAATGTCTATGTGGCAGCTATTGCACTAACCCCTGAATTTGCATGCTGATATACGTTCTCTTATTTCCTGTAGGCATGAATCATGTATCCAATTCAGGACCAGTATTCTTCATTGATGTCAATAACCAAGATATCCTGAACAGACTTGAGATGATGAAAGTCAATAGAATTGTTGGCCAAGGTCCTGACAACTCCATGGCGGACATCTTGCAGTATCGACAACAATTCTACGAAAATTCCTACGATGTCAGGATAATATGTGAAAAGAATGAAAGTATCGATAGCATTGCTGATAAAATTTCCGAAGAATGGAAGTTATACCATAACCGAAAACAGTACATATCGACTCGAGCTGAGAACACGCAAATTTCAAACACGCCAGTGCATTTTTTAGATGCGGTGTTAGAAGGGCTTGCCCCTGACGGAGGACTCAATGTTCCTAATGGAAGCTTCCCCAAGCTGAATTTAGGTGAATGGGAACGACTTATCCACTCTAACTATCAACAGAGGGCGCTTTGTATTCTCGAAAAATGGGTTCATCCTACAGACATCCACCCAAGAAAATTGAAGGCAATGATTGGTGAGGCATATGGAGGAGGTGCCTTTGATGAACCAGAAGTGGTTCCAGTGGTTCATCTCCATGGCAACCAATATTTGATGGAAGTCTTTCATGGTCCAACAGCTTCTTTTAAGGATGCTGCTCTGCAGCTTATGCCACAGTTCTTTACAGAAGCTGTTGTCAGGTCTGATCAGGAGATGAGGTAGGAATGTCTAATAATTATCACACTTTTAAGGCAAACAAGAAGATTTGCTCTATGTCCTATGTGTAATTGCGTAGCACCGCTGATTGGCTGTATATTGCAGAGTGCAGACAGTCTAGTCGGCAACAGTATTACAGCACCACACAGTTTGCACATGCTGACGATGACCGCATACTTCTTAAAATGAATATTGCTTTAGATTTTACTATAAATAGTCCTTCAAAATAAACTGATATCATAGGGGTTAAGATCCTGGGGATGAATCCACTCCAATATTTTGATAAGGAGGATGGTCCATACAATTATCCCCCCCCCCCATGTTGACCCCTGTATGTGGGTTTCTGACCAAGATAATCTCATATATGGCCATTTTAGCCTAAAAAGTGCCAATATTTGTGCTCTTTGCCCGCCGAAATTTTGGACAAATAAGACCTGCCACTAATTAATTTTGGTTTCTTGAAGTTGAATATCGGTCTTAAATGTTCTTTCAATTGATTTTGTGCTGAAATGCGCACAAAGCGCTCGAAAAGTTTGACTTTCATTGCTTGGAGGGGCGCAGAATCGATTAGACAATAATAACTGCGCACCATCTATTTTGAGGTCATTGTGTGAAATCGGAGGGTTTTGTTTTGGGCTGAGGTAAATACCAAGGCTCAAAACAAAACCCGACAATTTCACATAATGACCTCAAAATAGATGGTGCAAAGTTATTATTGTCATTCATTACCGTCGTATCTAATATTTTGAACAAATCAAAATGGCATTTTATGTTATTTTATGCCATAAAACGCTGTTAAATATAACCAGTTTTAATCATTGTTGTAACCTACCCTACAAAAAAATCAACCAGGCGAATATAACATTCGCGCCGACAACAAGAGCTACCAAGCGCAGAAGTCATTGTTGCGCGTCCGGAGGCATTGTGAGTTATTAATGACCTCGCAAATAGTGCGCGGTCAGGCAATCAATTTCTTTTGATTGGATTACAGGCTTCGCGTATATTAATGAGGTTATGAATGGTTGACAAAATCTATCCAGCAACATGAGTTATTTGTCAAAATACCCATATTTTTCATCACAGCTCTAGCTCTATGCTGAAAACCCCATTGTTATATATATTGTAATTGGAGTTATAGACCTAATAGTTTTTGTATTTGACAAAATTCTGACAAATTAACTCCAGTTTGGCCCATTTTTAGCAATGAAATAGCAAATATTCGAAGAATGCATAATTTGTCCCAGTAAAAGATCTACTGTAAAACCTCCTCTACAAGCATTTAGTGTGTTTTTGATGAAAGCTAAATTAATATGAAACGGCTGTGAATGTGCCAATACAATAGATTGGTCTTACAATAGTACTTGTTTGTATATATGCTTTATCGGTATTGTAATTTATTTGCTCAAACTCCATAATGTTATAATGCTGTCAATGGATTAATTTAGCTTTCATCAAAAGTTCTCTATATACTTGTAGACAAGGTTTTACGGTATTCATTAGAGGGTCAGTGGGACATTTTCACAAATTTACCCCATTCGCCAATGTTTTTGTCATAGTTCATGTGACCCAACTGAATATTAATTTTGTTGAATATTCAGGTATTTAATCCTAGTTGCCACTTCTGGAGACACAGGGAGTGCAGTGCTGGATGGTTTTGCCAAGTACTCAGGTACGTTAACTAAATATCTTACTGGAGACCAGAGGATGTTTTAAGGCATTCCCATAACCCAATGGGGGTTCTGACCTTGGTATGTCTGGCTTTTGTACACATGTGGCCTGTTTGACCATACCTTGCTTTGGGATTGTGTGCAAATATCTGGTGTTTTCATCCTTTTATTTAACATTCAAAACATTGAGACTTATGAATAAAATTAATGCAGTGGGACAATATGAATGTTTCCTGTAAGAAAGTCAAAAATAAGTTATAAGTCTCAACTATTAGCTTGTTGGCTGCAGTTTTAAAATTACCATTTTGTGTGTGTGGCAATGGGGACTTTGCCTTTGAAATTAGGTTATATTGATCAAATTTCCCAATCATAGTACATTGTAGGAATGCCTTTAAGCCTCCTCTGGCTCGAGACTAATAGTGTAGCAGAGTAATTATTATTTATTTTCTTCATATTTGTCAACAAGATTTATTACAAGTTCTTACTCTTCAAAATCTTAACCTACTACAGGAACAACATCATTTATGTCACAAATGGCTTGCCATACATGGCCAAAAGAAGTGATTTAATTTCAAAATACACAGCAGCTGTTTAATTAAGCAATTACTAACAAGTGTGGTCTTAATTCCTATTATGACATAAACAGTATTTTTCTTGCCCCCCCCCCCCCCACTTTTGAGGCGAAACCCCCAAAATTAAACGGTGGTAAAGGGGCCACTCAGACATTTGCCACTTGAAATGCTCTATGGTGGCCCTTATTATGGGATGGTTGCTAATTAGGCCAAATACAATATTGTGTACCCCAAAATGGACCAATATGACGAACAATTTCGTTTTTTTGTCTTTTAATATTTTATTGATTTTACATAAAAACAAATCAACATCACATTACCATGTTACAATGATTACAAAAAAGTAGCCAACAAATTTTGATTCCATTTAGTAACAAAAGTATGCAGCAGCCATATAATATAATATAATCAGTGGTGTGCACTATGAAAGCTCACAATATACAAGGTGATTAAAAAAGAAGTAAACTCATGTTAGAGGGCTGTAACTACAGATTTATAAGGAATCCGCTGTAAATGAAAATATCATTGGAAAGAGCAGATTTTCAATGCGTAGATAAAAAAACAATTGTTGTAGTTGCTCATAGCAAACTTAAGTTACACCCATTTGAATAAAAACATTCATCTTTACATGTATATTTGTTATTGTATGATAAACACATCAAAAGAAATAAGTCCCCCTTTGAAAATTTCGTCATAACATCGTAAAGTAAAACTTTGTACCAATAAAACTTACTTAGAAATAATTATATGATTGTTTTTAGTTAAGTGTTTTGTGAAAATGAAAGATGTCAATGACTTCATGGCTGAATGAACCCAAATTGAAGACAAAAACTGCCCTTTCCAAAAGTCACAAAGTAGGCCTATGCTTTTAACTGCAAGGCATATACTATTGGGACAAGGAATGGAACTGGCCATCTTACAACTCACTGTGCTGAACTCTGCACCAAGGGGATTTGCATGGCTGAATGATCAAGAATTGATACACATTACAGTAAATGTTCACTTGGTGAGGATTTTAAACTGCACTCAAACACATGGGGTTTTCGATTAGTAACAAGCCATGAATCAACTTTTGTGACAAGCATAGGCCTACTTTGTGACTTTTGAAAAGGGCAGTTTTTATCTTCAATTTAGGCTCATTCAGCCCTGAAGTAATGGAAATCTCTCATTTTCACACAACACTTAGTAAACAGTCATATAATTATTTCAAAGTTAGTTTTATTGGTACAAAACAAAACCTTACAATGTTATGACGACATGTTCAAAGGGGGACTTATTTCTTTTGATGTGTTTATATCAACAGGTGATTCTGGCAGTATGGTGATGGTGTTGTACCCAGAGAATGGTGTCAGCCCTGTGCAGAAAGCTCTCATGACTAGTGTGCAAGGTTCCAATGTCCATGTTGTTGGTAAGTGTCAGCCCTGTGCAAAAATCTCTCATGCCTCAGCTGCAAAGTTCCAATGTCCATGTTGTTGGTAAGTGATAACCATGAGCCATAAAAAGTGTGAATATATTCCACTTTTGCACCATATTTCACCAGTTTAGCTTCAATATAGCAAACTTTTATGCGAGCTTCGCGAGCATTTATACCAAAAGCTTATTCTATTGCCAAAAGATGCTGGATTCACTATACTTCAAGAAAATTCTTTCCACCCCACCCCCATGTCAAAAAGAAATCTACGCCACTGCCAGTGTCCATCTGTTCCCGCCTGAAATTCACCCCTCCCCCAAGCTCCCAAGGATTAGTCTGCCACTTGAATGAGACAGGGGGTTGACCTGTTCATTTGACGAACACTGTCAAAATTTCACATTTTGAGATTAAAAATAAGCTTTCAAATGACACCACATTTATTTGTGTACCATGTTATAGCCTTAATGTACGATTTCCGTCAAATTTTTATTTTGTTATTCTTTATTCAAAATCTTTTCAAAATGTTGAAATAATATTAGTAATAACTTTTAAGCTGAAATAACAAGGTAAAGTGAAAGAATTCCACTGGTTATTTTGGCCATTTAACATGCAGTTCTATGAACTTTGCTCTGTTGACCTACAAAGACAACAAATATGGCCGATTCCATTTAGGTGCAAGTTGGGACATGTGTAAACATTACAAATATGCAAAAAAAGTCAGGTTTGAAAAAAAAATTAACCAATTTCATTTTATAAGATCGTATATAAGATGTAGTACAATTTGTCGATATTCTAAATGTGCAAATGCAATTCTGGCTATCCCTTTGGCAAGGAATAGCAAAATTAAAATGTGACCAAAATCATATATTATGGCTGTAAAAGTAGTTACTAATTTTGTGATTTTTGCAATGTTTCCAACATCTAAAAAGGAATTAACTATTGAAAGTGACTCTGTATATTTTATTCCATTCAATATAATTTTAAATCTCATCCTTCCATTTGTAATAGTTGCTAGTGTATTGATAAAATAATGATTAGCAGCTGTCGCCATGGCTTCCGCTATTTTTTCATACTTAGGCCATGTACACAGCTTGCCATGTAAAATGTCAATCTAGGGATTTTATGTACAAATTATTTTGTCTAACTGCTCTACAAAAACAATCAGGAATTGCAAAATAGACAAATATTGATTATATAAAATCTCATATTTATTTTATAAAATTTTGCAAATAACTTTATTAAGGTACAAAATGATATTTTTGGGAACTGTTATTATTTTAAAAATATTCATATAAAATAGGACAACATGTTACAATTTTTGTGTGGGACCTCCTATAGATTTGATCAGGACTCAAAATACCAGGCAGCTATTAATGGCGATTTGCCCCCAAATTTATGCAAAATAGCTCTTCTGAAAATATTTTTCAACTAATGATGGCAAAAATGTACACTTGCGGTCTACTTTTAATAGATTTAGTTTAAAATGACCATTGTAATCAAAAACACATTTTAAGTCCGATTCAGATACAGAACGCATATGATCACATAAACACACTGCAAAAACAGTGTTTAGCATTTAAATTCTTTCAAAACACATTCTTGCCCTCACTTTGTAAACGTGTTTAAGGGCTCTGGAATGAGCGTTTCGACAGTATTTTTATGGGACATGAGAGCACATCAGATATTGAATTGCATTCTGAATATGAAGAATGTCCTTCTGATATCAAATAATTTTCAGTTTTTGAAATTCACAATATAATACAAATTTTATGACAAATTATTCAAATTTAATATTTAAAAATGTTTTGATATATTATAACAGTCCTCGAAGTTAACTTTATAAATCTAAAATATATAAAATACTGTCCAAACGCTCATACCCCCATCCCTTAAATACTTAATATATTTAGAGCATTGATTGATAATATATAGCCATTGAACATTGATGTTTACTTATTTTATTTTTAAACACAGTTTTTGGAGTGTACTAATTTTATTTTCCCCTCAAAACAGGTGTAGACAGCGATTTTGACTACTGCCAATCAGTCATCAAACAAATCTTCAACAATAAGAATGTCAAAGATACGTTACGCTCCCATGATATACGATTAAGCGCTGCAAACTCTATCAATTGGGGGCGTCTTCTACCACAAGTAGTGTATCATGCCTCTGCATATTTGGATCTGGTGAAGAAAGGCATCTTATCTTTGGGTGAGGAGTGTGATTTGTGTGTGCCTACTGGGAATTTTGGAAATATTTTAGGAGCTGTATACGCTAAGGTAAAATAATATACTTCCCTCCATTTAAGTCAAAATACACTCAGCAGCAAACATTAAAATGTTAACATTTTGGTTTTGGTCAAAAGGTTCTAATAATGGTTAAATGTCAGGATATGAAAACATTCTTAAAACTTTTTATATGAAAAAAAATATATCTTTGGCTAGCAATTTTGCAAAATATTGTTGTCAGCACTTAATAACATTGTGATAGAATGTTTTGCATGAAGTTTTCAAAAACGTTTTATGAATGTTATTAAAACGTCTTATACCCTTCAAGTATATAACCCAGCATTTAAATGTTTCTGTAAAATGTTTGATGTTTGCTGGGTCTTAGAAAGAAAGGTTCCAAAAGGGTTTAAGTGTCCTCCTGGGAGAACCTTCACACACTTGAACCCTTAAAAAGTTCTTGAAAATTCAAGAACCCTTATAACAAAAAAGGTTCGAGTGACCAAAAGGGAGAACCCGTGTTTGAATGAAAATGAATGAATGAACTTTTAATGAGCTATTACAGTTAAAATCCACCCCCCTATGGAAAACATGACCTTAATCAACTGTCACACATAGTAATAGTCCAATCTGCTGGCAACAAGGGTGTACACTGCTATTAGCTAGTCAGCTAACTTAGCTGCTTCTGTTGTAAGCATTTTGCAAGCCCTACTATGTAGCATCTTCCAATGTGTAAGTGTGTACCACATCACAGCGCTCTTAAGATTTGAAGCTTCACTCATAATCTCATGTCATCTTTTCTTCCACAGAGTATGGGAATTCCAATAAGACGCTTCATCTGTGCATCAAATGAGAACAACGTCTTGACAGATTTCCTGAGAACTGGGGTGTACGACTTACGAGATCGTAATCTACAAGTCACTATGTCACCAGCCATTGATATACTCAAGTCTTCTAACTTAGAAAGGTAAAGTATTATACTGTGTATATAGTAATCTTATGTGCCCAATCACTATATATTATTTAAACCAATTGAGGAATCTGCGACTCACTCCTCGTTTTCCTTGAGCTCTGTTGGAATAGTTCTCATCTTCGCTGGTTTGGAAGACCGAAAACTACTAATAATGAAAAAATTTACATTGAAAGAAAAAATAACCACCTCAATCCCTAAGCAATTCATGAAAATCCTGCAGATGAGAAAAAAAAAAATATTTGGTGAAAAGCAATTTTCTCATCAATAAAATATTGTGTTTCAAATTGTACTATTTTGTTTGTTTTTAAAATAATAGTCAATTTATGCCTAACCCTCATCTCATTTTCAGTTCTGGAACCTCTGCAACATTTTCTAATTTCATTTGCTAACGTTAAAAAGTGAGCTGTTGCAAACTGCTTATCCACACAGTGAAATTCATATTAAATTAGTGGCACGAGTTTTCGATCCTCTCAAGAGGGATGCAGAATGTTTCATCCAAGAATAGTGAATTGTAGACATAAGGCATGCAGTTTGTCTCGACATTTGAAAGGGGCGTGAATTCATTTTTGGATACGCCCCTATTATAATTAGGTAATAGTCACACACATTCCCTATATGTATATACCACATGTAGTAAATCTGTCTGCTTTATCTGTATTGCGCCTTTCTTAAGCAAATAGTTAAACACGATTTCATCAAACATTATAACAATAGCTCTTTTACAGTGTGCAATCATCAGGGGCAATAATTGGGCAATAATAGAGGATGTGCGTGAAATTATTGATTGGCTCCATGCAAAGGATTTGAACCGGTGTCCTTCACAGTAATCATGGCGCAATGCAGTGTATTCAATCAAACGTTGTCTTCAACCTATTTGATCGTATAGTGCATTTGTTATGTGTGTGAGACGAGCTGTCGCGTAGATTGCAATAGCTTGTAATCATGCTTTTGTTGAATGAATTTGAGTACTCCGCCATATTTACGGTATGATACGTCATAATCTAGGTGATTATTTGCATTGGATGTCTTGAATACGCTGGCGAAGTTGTGTAATAATCGGATTAATGCTATAACAGTAGGTGAATACAAGTTTTGAATATATCGCGTTGCAAAGCCCCATTCAGTGATCCCAGCGAAATTGAAACAAAAAATCAAATTGTTACTTTTATAAATTTTTTATGAAAAAAAATGGCAAAAACCCAAGAAAACGGCAGTATCAACGAAGTTGAAGCCCTATTCAAATACATGTAGCTAATTTATATATACTGTCAGTATATAAATTACAGATTCACGTAAATGCATTATTTTTGTCTTAAATATGCACGGCTGAACCACTAGCAGAGGACACCAAATTGATGTTTTATGACCTTTGACATTCTTTTGTGGCGAGTGACATGGTCAGTTCAATTCACGCCGAATGTCCTTGACAGGTTTGACTCTGCTTCAGTGGTCATGAAAGAATTCAAGATAACCTCTGCCCCAACAATCCCAAGCAATTGTCTGAAACTGCTCTTCGGATGATGTACATCATAAGAACTCAGTCGTCAAATGATGATAGTCATAATTATAATGACCAAAAGATTATTACTGACTATATCATTGAAGACTGAGTTCCGCAGTCTAATACAAAATCTGAATTTTGATGATTTTTACGATCGTCCAGATGAAAAAATCACTGAATAGGCCGTTAGTTCCCTCCTCTCCTTACCCTTGCAATATGAATCAAAGAAAAATAAAGAAAAAATAAAGAAAACAAGAAAAAAGATAAAGAAAAGAAACAATAAAAGAAAAACAAATATGAAAAGTTTGAACAATATTTGGTTTATAAAATTAATGTGACCGTGATGAGGCTCGAACTCACCACCTTCCGATTTAAAGTTCGAAGCGCTCGTGTACCAAATTCTGATGCCTTACCAAGTGAGCTGTGCTCCTGAGATCTGAAATGAAAATAAAATAATACACTGTATACCTGCTTGTGTCGGTAATTGATTTGCTCATATTCCATAATGGTGCAGTGCAACAGAGCAAAAATGCCCAAAATTTAAAAGCTATATAATTTATGAACATGAATATACACTACACATAAAAATACTAATACAAGGGCATTTCAACATAAGAATCCAAACAATTCAGTACCAACATGCACAGCTTTGTCCTTATATCACATTTGGGTTTTTAACAAAATGTTATCAAACCTCTACTGTGATTGGCAGCTGCACAAGGCATCTCTTTGATAGCTGATAATGGCCATCCATTCAGCAAGTGGCTACTAACTGACCTCGACAGCTTTGAATGAGCACTGTCATCTGCTACAAAACCATCACACTCTAGGACCTGGTCACTCCATAATGCTACAAGGAGCACAGTACTGTACTTTGACAATGGAGTGAAAGACTATTATTATTGATTAGGCACAGATTTTAAAAGTACAGCTCCTATGCGTGTATAGCAAAAAATTGGAATAGAATGTTTGGAGTCATGTAACTAAAATACTAAATGCATTCTGCAAAATGTGCTCTGACCAATTTATAAAGCATTTCATTAGCTTTAATTTGACACATTGTTTGACATGTTTGGAATTATGGTAAATCATTAAATAAAATATTTATTAATTAATCAATTATGTCAATTAATTCAAAATTTAATGCAAATATGCATATTTTCTCTGACAGAATTGTAGGATTCGACAAGAGCCATCTTTCGTGTAAGTTTGATTCTTATAACATACCGGTATCGTATTGCGTCCCGTTATAGTTGCAGAAAAAAATACGCGTGCAGGACACACATACGCACCCACCCCACACACACACACCCAGAGGATCGTGCCGTTTACAATCGTATAACATTCATTGGCGCTAGTAGTAGTAGTAAATTCCAATTTTCTTTGCTTTACCTCACTTGTTCTGCTCAAAATTAAAAGGGGACATATCTGACAGTAAAAGCTTACATTTTATGGAAATTATGTTTAACTGTTTGCTTAAACAGCACAAAACAGATAAAGCAAAATTACTATACATAGGACTATAATACATGTATGGTATGCCAGGGACTGTTTAAGAATATATCATTAGATTTATGATATTTACTTCGAGGACTGTTATGTGAAAAATATCAAATTTTAATAATTTGTTATAAAATTTGTATTATATCGTGAATTTCAAACAATGAAATTTATTTGATATCAGAAAGACATTCTTCGTATTCAGAATGCAATTCGATATGTCTGATGTGCTCTCATGTCCCACAAAAAATACTATCGAAACGCTCATTCCAGATCCCTTAATTTGGTTAATTTTCTTTGTCTTTTTTTTTTTTTTTCTTGTTTTATATATTTATTTCTTTATTTTTCTTTGATTTATATTGCCAGGGTAAGGAGAGGAGGGAACTAAAGGCCCATTCAGTGATTTTTGATTTTTTTCATCCCGACGATCGTAAAAATCATCAAAATTTGATTTTGGATACTAGATTGCGGAACTCAGTCTTCAATGATAGTCAGTAATTTTATATTTTGGACATTGACTATCATTTGGAGGACTGAGTTCTTATGATCCGAGGAGCAGTTTCAGACAATTGCTTGGGATTATTGGGGCAGAGGTTTATCTTTTGAATTCTTTCATGACCACTGAAGCATAGTCAAACCTGTCAAGGACACTCGGCGTGAATTGAAAGACCAAGTCACTCGCCACAAAATAATGTCACAGGTCATAAAACACCAATTTGGTCATTTGGTATCTTCTGCTATCTAAAGGCATATGGCTGATTTTGTACCTTTCGTCATTGTCATAGATGTGCTAATAAAGCTTGCTAGTGCAGTGGTTCAGTCGAAAGCCGTGTGTCTAAGGCAAAAAATAATGCATTTACGTGAGTCTGTAATTTATATACCGGTACTGACAGTATATAAATTAGCTACATGTATTTGATTGGGGCTTCAACTTCGTCAATACTGTCGTTTTCCTGTTTTGTTTTTTTGCCATTTGTTTTTCATTAACAAAATTTATAAACGTAACAATTTGATTTTTTTTTTCACTTTCGCTGGGATCACTGAATGGGAACGCGGATTATTCAAAACTTGTTTTTACCTACTACTATATATATATAGTATTAATCCGATTATTACATAACTTTGCCAGCGTATTCAAGACATAGGTTATGTAAGGGATAAACTGTACATGGGTATAGAGGCCCTGCATGCTTTTATCGATTGGCTCCAAACAAAGGATTTGAAAAGTGTCCTTCACCGTAATCACGGCGCAGTAGCCTACAGTCCATTCAATCAAATGTTGTCAGTGTGCGAGACGAACGATGTATAAATCTGGAGGTCACATCATCACTTATCGTAAAAAGTTTGTCCAATGCATATACTGTGTGTAGGCCTATTGTTCCCGGGTATTGTCAATGCAGTCAAGCAAACAGGTATTATATTTTGAAAAGGCTGCTATAGTATATTCACAGGGGTGTCTTGAATGGCCAATCATATGGGACATAATCAAATTGCAGTGACTGCTTCCTTTGTTACCACATGTCAGTCATCTTGTGATTATTGGACCATGTAAACCTGCAAAAAAACAAGACAAAGTGCAGGCCCTATGAATATTGATTGACCCTTTATTCATGATTTCTTGAATTGATCAATTCTTTTCATACTGTTTTCAATTTTAGATTTTTACACCTGGTAACCGATGGCAACGGTGATGAAGTCAGACATTATTATGAGCAGATGAATTCGGACAAATACTTCAAAGTGTCCTCGAAGGTGAGTTCAAAAATTTGAGCCAACATTTTTAAGTGGTTTCATCAAAATGTATTAAACCCGGCAATTTTGTACCGGTCAAGGGTGTTTCTTGGCAAGAGAATTTTGGTGAGTCGAAAGGGGGGCAAGAGAATTTTGGCACACAACTTTTAAATAAAACACTCCAAAACAGCTTACGACAACAGTATGGAAACTTTCTAATATGCCACAATTTCCTGCTTGCTACACTCGCATTATTTATCTAAACCATTGGGTTCACAAAAGTTTGGCATGTGCAAGGGGGGGGGGGCAAAGAATTTTTGGCAGCTCAAAAGGGCAAGTAATTTTTGGCCGGCCAAGAGGGGGGTCATGTTTTTTGGCATCGGATCGAGGGGGTGGGGCCAAGCATTTTGGCAGGCCATTTTGAAAATTCCCCATCATGGGAGTACAGATAATTATTGCACACCCCCTGAGAGGACATTAATCACATTTCCTAGTATATCCTACTTTTTTTTGCTCTATTTACACATAAAAATGAGTTTTTGTTTAAATGTCTTGTAACGAGGGAGGTGATGCACTCATAGGAATTATCCCTGTGTATGATGAATGTTCTTCTACCTTCCAAAAGCCTAAAAGCACCCACAGAACCAATATTATTTTGCATTGTTAATGTACCGAGGGAGGGGGACATAAAATCATTATCAACTGCAGATAAGGGATGAGATTCCAGACTATGTATGGTCATGCACTAGGATATTTTGTACCTCTTCAAGAACTCCTTCAAAAGAAAATGATAACCCTTTAAAGAGTTATTATAACCAAATTGTCATGCATATTAATGAATTCTGATAGAGCCGTTATAGACAAACAATGATCTACCTAGATGTGGACGCAGATTATGGTACCCCAGGAGGCACCACTGTCTGTAGTTCCTGGGGCCTGTTAGGGTTTGTTGCCCCCCCAACTCAGAAAAGTATTTAAAATAGGGGACCTAAGGGGGCATTAATCCCCTATTTCCTAGTGTATCAAGTTTTCCTACTTTTAAAAAAAGGGGATAGAACACAGGGTTTTTGTGTAAATATTTGTAACGGGGAGGAGGGAGGTGTGACACTTGTAGAAACTATCCTTGTGTTTGCTAGTTTTCCTTGCATAAAGGGTTCTCATTCTCATTTGATATGTCATTGACCATAGTCAGGTTTGTAGGTCCCCTCCTGCACCCCCATCCCCAATCTGTAGTTGATTATTTTATGCCCCCCCCCCCTCGGTACATCAACAAATACAAACTAATGCAAAATAATATTGGGTCTATAGGTGATCCAAATTTTTATGGTTTATGAAAGTATAAGGAGCACTATATATTATTTAAACCAATTGAGGAATCTGCGACTCACATGCGCTATATAAATCCTGTTGTATCATTATATTATTGCACTCATTTGAAATCAATTAACAATTTTCAATTTTATTTGTAAAAGGAAGCTTCATGGCCTACACATTTTAGTGTTAACAATTTTATGGCCTCTCTATTTTAGTATGTCACAAAATGACCCCTCCCAAGTACAAAATGGCAGGGTCCTAAATGTTTCTTTACTTTGTGCTTGTAGGTGCTAGAGAAGATCCAGAATGAGTATGAGTTTATGGCAGATTGGTGTAGCCAGAAGGAGTGTGCTGAAACTATCAAAAATGTCTTCCAAAGTAAAGGTAAATAATAGGATTACATGACTAAGTCATTCACTTGGAAGACCTGACACTTCACTGTGCCATTGTTGCATTACACAGCAAGTTTTTGTAGGGAAAAGGTCCACATTTAGGAAATTCTTTAAGGTAAAGGTGAAGGAGGCGAACCTGTATAAGCAGTGAACAGAGTGCCCATCTCTCTTTCATTGGCGATTAGTGGTCCCTGGTTCAAACCACACCCGAGAAAAAAAGTTTTAATTTAATTTTCTTTCTTTCTTCCTTCTTTCCTCCTCACAAAAATAGGCCTGGGCAATTAGTCCTGGGGAGGGGGGGGTACTCAGTACAAATGACCATACGGGACGTGCCGCAAACATGGGTAGCATTTTCAGCCTTCTGGTATATCAATGACCCCATTTTCAAAGCCTATTTTGGTATATGAATGGGTCCTTTTTTCAAAATTTTCTCAATTTTTTCGGAAAACAGTCCAATTTTTCTTTAATCTGGCCAAAATTTTGGGAAAATTTGTAAAAACTAAGACAATTTCGGGTAAATTCGGCCGAAAATTTTGACTTTTGGTATATCAATGGGTCCAAATTTCTTGAAAAATTGGTATATTTATGGGTCTACTTCCAAAATCTCAGCGGCACGTCCCTACCAAAACCAAACTTGAGTACCCCCCCGGGCAATTAGTATACAAATGGCCTCAGTAGACTGAGTATTAGTCTTACAATCAATATGATTTTTTTCTACAGGGTATCTTTTAGATCCTCATACAGCAGTAGCTAAAACCATCGCTGATCGGTACCCCACCACTGATCGTCCACTTCTGATCTGCTCTACGGCCCACTATGCCAAGTTTCCATCAGATGTTCTCGCCTCCTTGGGTCACAAGGTCAATAGAGACTTGCTATTTGGTGGACTAGAACACATTGAAACATTACCCACAATGCACCAGGAATTGGATAGGGCGTTGCATCGACAGTGTGTTCATAAGCGTATTGTGAAACCAAATATGAATGAGATTGTTGGAGAGTTGATAGGATTTGTAAGCAAGGCATCAGGGGAAAGAATTCAAGGGCATAGTTCATAGAGTAGGCCTATATCATACTAGTGCAACATGCGGCACCATGGGGGTGAGTCATTTGCCCCCCTCACCCTCAAAAAAGCCCACAACAACATTGGCTTTGCTCCCTAATGTCAGAACAAAAAACTATTATGTACTTGCTCAATTAACATTATGTGCAAATTTTATTGCAAAATAATTTTGTCGGTCGCAACACATAGTGGCGTACATGACGGACAAAATATGTTTCCGAGCAAAACGTTTTTGTAGGATATGCTACTAGTAACGGAGTTGATACTCCTGCACTGTTATCTCTCGGTGGTCATATTCCATTCGAAATTGAAGTTTAAGGTTCAAACTTTTAAACTGTATCTTTGATAGTTAACAATGAATAACTATTATAGGATAATATACGCCACTTTGTGAAACAGAAAATTTGGAAAATCACCCTATGCCACTATGTGTTGCGACCGACGATTTGTATGTGGTTATAATATCACTATATTTTACATGTAAAGTCTACGGAGATCAAGGTTAGAGAAAGCTGTAAAGGTTGCTATAACTGCATTTTAGGCCCTTAAAAAAAAGGCTTAATAAAAAGAACTGCATTGATGGCATTTTTGAGCCATTTTCTAACTGATAGGCCACTGTGTTGAATTTATACGTTCTGGTATACCAGAACACAATTCAAATTATTTGGTGGTATTTTTGCTAAACAAATTAATCTGCAAGAAATTTTTTGTACATAAACAATATGTAGCCAGAGGTTTCCAGTGGTATAAAAATCTCTACTTTTTTTAGATAAGTGGGGGGATGAGGCTGTGGATCACAAAATGCCCCTTTAAGGGATTTCGAATGAGCGTTTCGATAATATTTTTTGTGGGACATGAGAGCACATCAGACATATCGAATTGCATTCTGAATATGAAGAATGTGTTTCTGATATCAAATAATTTTCATTTTTTGAAATTCACGATATAATACAAATTTTATGACAAATTATTAAAATTTGATATTTTTCACATTTTTGATATATAACAGTCCTCGAAGTTAATTTTATAATCTAATGATATATTCTTAAAGTGTGTATGTAGCTGGGAGGAAAAGCCGGCGATCAATTGAAAATTTTGACCTTTCATATTGAAGATACAGATTTTTTTCCCCAAAAGACCTAATTTTTTTTTGTGTTTTGGGGGAAAAATCCATATCTTCAACACGAAAGGTCAAAATTTTCAATTGATCGTCAGCTTTTCATCCCACCTACATACAGTTTAAATCATTTATAAAGTTTACTTAGAGTACTGTAAAAATATCAATTTTTAATCATTTGCCATAAAATGTGTATTACATTGCGAATTTCAAAAAATCAAAATTATTTGATATCATCAGGACATTCTTCGTATTCAGAATGGAATTTCGATGTCTGATGTGCTCTTATGTCCCACAATACTGTCCAAACATTCATACCCCATCCCTTAAGGTTAGCAACTATTTTAAACTGTTGTGACTCAGCATCTTGAGAATGGTAGCGAGCTTTAGCAAAAATTGCATTGATTGTTTTCAAGAATTCAAATATCACAGATATATTTTTATAGGTCCTGTGGTTCTTGAGTTATGTTGTACAGAGGGCTGAAACGACAACACTTTTATAAAATGTACATAACTCATTAACAACAATAAATCAAGTAAGTTTTCAAAGTATATGATTTGTAGAAAGAAATTTTGAAAAACATTAAAGTGTTATTTTTCAATAATATATTGATTTAGATAATGAAGATATAAATAAATAATAAATAAATTTTTGGATTTATAAAGCGCCTTTCTCCAGATCTTAGAGGACTCAAAGCGCTGTAATTTCGCTGCAATGGTGAATCATCACAATCAGATAGCATCAACTAGGTTGCTGCCGAACGGCGCACACCTATCCGCATTTAGATTGTAACATCCTCCAATTATCTGTGCAGCTCCCCAAATTCCATTGGGTGAAGGAAGTTTTTGATAACCAAACAACTAATCACCGATTTTTGCAATACAGGATAAAAGCGGAGATCCCGGAGAAAACCTGCGAGAGCGAGCATGGAATCGGGATAAACCAAGTGCACATGCGTCCTTGGGCCGCGCCGGGGCTTGAACCCGGGACCTCAGTGGTGCAAGGCGAGGGAACTACCGCTGCGCCAACTCGCTCCCCCTCGTTTTTCTTGGCTGCTTCGACCAGCAATACCTAGTCTAGTGTCATCTGGTATTTGCTATTACTTTTTGTGTAGACTGTATTTCTATTGGGCTATTCCACTTGAAATCCATGCACCCCCTATGGAAGACATGGAATTAATCTTCCACACAAGGAGTGTGAATTTCAAATGGGGTTACCTGAATGGATGACTTCATTACAGGGAGATTAAGGTTAAGTTTTCCATAGGTGTATGGATTTCAACTGGAATAGCCCATTAATAAATTACATAAATATCCATGCGTATAATTTGTATTGAAGACACATTTGTGTCAGAAATCATGTGTCAGAAGTCATGTGCCAAAAATCATATGCATTTATGAAAAAGTCTGGAAAAGCTGGAAAAGCGTGTAACAAAGCTGGAATGCCTGGCCATTTGTCAGAAATCATGTGTCGAAAATCATGTTGTCGGGTGTTAAAAACTGATACTTTTTAACTGACTGTATTATTTATACTTTGAACATTGTTATTCCAAGGAAACAATAAAATTTGACAATAAAACTTAGAATAGTGTTGTATCTTGATTGCTGTGTTATATGTGTTTATTAAAATACATTATTGGGATTTGAGGAAATTTTAAATTCTGTTGATATCAGGGGCATGAATATGAAACGCTGTGGAAATATTATACCCCCCTGGAATTGGCAAGCCAAAAGGGGTGTTCAATTTTAGCAGGTCAAAAAAGAGGCAAGCTCAATTTGGCACATAATTATAGGGCACCTTGACAATATAATGCTGTATGATCATGTGATAGGAGGAACGAACTAGGAAACATTCAAACATGCAAATTGTCCTGCTCGTTACACTCGAATCAAAATTTTAGACCATTTGGGTTTTTTAAACATCGCCAAAATTTGGCATGTGCTGAGGGGGCAAACAATTTTTGGTACACCATTCAGACATTTAACCCTCCCATGATCATAATATTGCACAGCCCATAATCATGTAATTCTCAAATACATACATACATAAAGGTATTTATAAAGCACCTTTAAAAATTTATCAAAGTGCTGAACAAGGAGAAAAAGGGTGGAAAAAAAAAGAAACACAGCGGAACAAGAAAGAAGCTAACTGAAAAGGTGAGTTGTCAGTTTCTTCCTGAAAACTGGAATTGATGGAGACTCCCTGATGGCTTTAGGGAGTTTGTTCCATTCCCTTGAGTCGGAGACAGAGAAGGTATTTAAACCAGATCCTCTATGTGCCCTAGGCTGATTAAGCAGAGCCTTATCTGAAGAAGATCTCAATTCTCTTCCGGGAGCATAGGCTGAAAGAAGCTCACAAAGATAATTAGGGGCACGGCCCTGAGAGCACTTGAAAATATAAAGCAGAAGTTTAAAAAGAATTCGGTCCTGGATTGGAAGCCAATGCAATTGAATGAGAAGGCTGGAGGTACCAGTTGAGCGAGGGACAGAGAAAATCAAACGCACAGCACGATTTTGCAGCTTCTGCAGTCTATTTCTTTCACCTTGAGGATTGCATTGCCATAATCAAATCACATACAAGTCCAATTCCGTTGCAATTCTCAGCATATCTCCCTAAGCATTGTGAGATACATGCAGCAGTGCCACATTACAGTGGATATCTCCCCCTACCTGCTTTGCACCCTCAGGGTCATGTCGCCTTAAGCATTGTAGGATATATGCAGTGGTGGCAGCCACAAGGGGCATATCCTCCTCCCTCTATGCATACTCTGCACCCCCATGGTTACATCTCCCTAGGCATTGTGGGATATATGCAGTGGCGGCACAAGGGACATTCCCCCCTCCTGACATGATATATATGCCGCAACAGACATTTGCCTCCCCTGACATGCTTCACCCCAGGGTTACGTCTCCCTAAGCATAGTGGGATACATGCAATGGTGGCAGTGCCACAAGGGGCATCCCCCCAGAGTGCGCTGCACCCCTAAGGTTACATCTCCTAAACATTGTGAGAAATATACAGCACCTAAAGGAACATTCTCCACCTCCTGACATGATATATGCCACAAGGGGAATTTTCCCCTTCCCCTGACATGCTTGGCACCCCACACACCGACATCGCCTGGCTTATAATTACTTTGTCAACAGAGATACTAAAATAAATACCCGGGATCGATACACATGAATTGCTATGCACGAGTTTGATATGAGAAGAAAATCTTTGGATACCGGTGTAGAAAATGATGAATATCTCTCGTAAATGATTTCGTATAAAGAAACCAGATGTGTTATAAAAGATTTCATTGAAACAAAACCAAAAGTAAACTCACTATTTGACGGTTTCGCCTATCATGGTCGATAGGCATCATCAGAATGATGGTTGCAGATCCATACTTCCGGTTGGACGTATCCCGACTGAAGAGGGTGTTTTATCAGCCAGGAGAGGATCATACACGTGACTAAGGAAGTGGGGCCCTTCGTCTCTGTTCATGACGTTCGGACCTCGTCTCCTGACTGTTCACTCGCCGATTGCTTGCGGGTTTGACGAGTGTAATTTGTTTTGGTCTTGGACACCCTGGCAGTTTCTTTTTGGTGTTCATTAAGTCGTGTTTCAAATTTGCGGCCCGTTTCACCGACATAGGAATGTTTACAGTTCGCGCATGGTATCTCGTATACACAATCGGTGATGCTGAGAGGATCGATTTTATCTTTAGGATGGACAAGCATTTTGCGGAGGGTGGTGTTTGGTTTCATAGCCGTAGCTATACCGTGTTTTCGGAAGATTCTGTTGGCTTTCTCTGCGAGTCCCTCTACGTACGGGATCACAACAAGTCCCTTGGTCTGATTTTTACTGTCTTTCTTGGTGTTAGCCTTGCTCTGTTTTTTCACCATTTTTTCTTATTTGACTTATTTGACTTATTTGAACATCCAACCCGGTAACCGCAGCACCCGAGCGCTTGTTTGATCTTTTCTTCTTCCTGCTTCCTATCCTCCTCCTCAGTAACAATACTATTCATTCTATCGAGTAGAGTACGGACTACACCAAGTTTATGGTGAATAGGGTGGTGAGACTCGAAGTTAAGGTATTGGTCAGTGTGGGTGACCTTCCTGTAAACCAGCAACTTCACTGAGCCATCAGCTTTCCATACGATTAAAGTGTCCAAAAATGGGATGGTACCTTCTTGTTCTTTCTCATATGTAAACTTTATACTTCCCGTGGGGTCGCTTTGATTGAGATGGTCCGTGAGATTATCTACCTGTTTTTTCTACCCCATTTTGAAGCAATTCAATGATACAAAGTTACTAAAAGCCATATGATTTCTGTCAAAGTTTAATTTCTTCAATCTTCATAAATAGATAGAATAATATTATAAATACCCGGTAATAACTGTCAGGGAGGTTTTCTATTCATTTTAAACCCAAATAATTAGGTAAAATGAAAGAAAAATAAACACAATCTTGACCATGAAATTTAAAGGATTTCATGATCCTAGCATCCTCATTTTATGACATTTTTCAGTAGATATCCATGAAAAAAGCCTATTCCCGAAATGTTAGTTGATTCCGATTTTGCGAGTTATGCATGATTATGTGTATTACACTGCTCCATAGGCCACTGTTATAATTTCATTCTGGTATACAAGAACAAATTTCAAATTTGATGATAGTTTTGCTAAACAAATTAATCTGCAAGAAATTTTTGGTACATAAACATTATGTAGCCAGAGGTTTCCAGTGGTATAAAAATCTCAACTTTTTTTGAGGAAAGTGGCAAGGTTTCAAATTCGAGGAGAACCTGAGAACTGGTTCTCCTGAAGGTTCTTGCTGGATTACAACTAGGAGAACCAAAATTGGTTACTGTAAGCTTCCAAGTCTCAGATCACATGTTGTGTTATATTTTATCTTTCTGCAGCAGAAATATGATGCAGGGCGATATACTAGTATTCAAAAATTGTATTCATAAATTATTGCTCTGGTAGTTAATCTGCATCATCATCTATCCCTTGTTCCAAGGCAAAAGTTAAGTCCGTGACACAGGCAACAGTGGCCGATTGGCCAGATGAACTTAGAACTAGTTTTAAGTTTGAGCATTGTTGTGAAAGGGTAGTGAAAGTGACATGCAAAAAATTAAGGTTACCTCTTTTTCTCAATATTTTGCAGGAATCAGAAGCCTGGTTTTTCGGAGAACCGAAGGTTCTCGCAAAAGCCCTTTACGAGAACCTAAACAGGTTCCCGCAATTCATTGCGAATTTGAACCCCTGAGTGGGGGGGATGAGGCTGTGGATCATGAAATGCCTTTTGTGACACTCTCCTGGGGCATCTTTGGTTTGACATGTATTTACAAAATTGATCTGGTTTCCTACAAACACAACAAGTTAGGCTGGTTTTAATTAGGTGCAATGGGTTATTCCAGTTGAAATCCATACACCCCCTGTGGAAGACATGACCTTAATCTCCCACACAGGGAGTGTGAATATCAAATGGGGTTACCTGAATGTAGACTGAAACCTTTGTCATATACAACTGCTCATGTTATTATCTATGCCCGTGCAACAGGGCATAGATATTGTATTTGTTGTGTTTAGTCTTCTACATTTGCTAGAATTGCCACATACAAGAATGTTGCACGTCCAGTGGAATGCTTTTTTATCCATCACATGACCTGTGTTGATGTACATAAACATGTGAAGACATCCGCTATAATTACTACCAGCTAGAATATGTGGCGATGTCCACTAGAATTACCATCAACTAGTATACCGTAATGGTTCGCCTAATGGTGCTATGGACTCCTAAACATTAGTAGAATTTTAGGCACAACCTAAAAGTGCCCTCCCGTAAAATCCCCACCAGCAAATAAAGCGATTGGACCCTTAATTCTAGTTGGGATTTCCCACCAGCAAATAAAGCGATTGGACCCTTAATTCTAGTTGGGATTTCCCACCAGCAAATAAAGCGATTGGACCCTTAATTCTAGTTGGGATTTCCCACCAGCAAATAAAGCGATTGGACCCTTAATTCTAGTTGGGATTTCCCACCAGCAAATAAAGTGATTGGACCCTTAATTCTAGTTGGGATTTCCCACCAGCAAATAAAGCGATTGGACCCTTAATTTCTAGTTGGGATTTCGAGGAAATTATTTACACACATACTCGGCAGTGAGGTTTGACCCCCACCCTTTTTATTTTACCCCCACCCTTTTTACTGAGGCACCCTTTATACTGAAAATTCCTGACCCCCATGCTTTTAACTGAGGCACCCTTTATACTGAAATTTCCTGACCCCACCACTTTTTGTATCCATTAATGAAGTCACACGCAATTCGAAGTAAATCAAGTATGCCGAATTCTGCACCTATTTCACACATGCAAGTCCGATGTTTTTCTCTCCATGAAGTTGATACATTATGTGAACAATGCAAATTTTATGTGAAAAGCTACTACTGTACTGTACAATAAACATTTTAATGTATAACTGTACTTTTTTGGCGTCCAAATGTTGTTCTTGTCATGAACTGATTCGTATCTCGCGTGCGCTGTGTTCAGTGACTTATATCCTACCCTTCTTCGCTCAATTAATTATGCATGAATAATGACGTCACTCACACGTACGATCGATGTAAAGAATTAACTACCACACATCGTAACACGTCATGGAAAAATCTGACATTTGCATATCACGGAAGGGATTCCGGGGAGGATATTGCGCTAGTCTGGACTCACGTAAACAGGCACTGCCGGCCTGCATCAAATGGAATTTTATCTTGCGCAGGTTTGGCAATTTTTCTTGGAATTATGATTGTTTTAACATTCAATAAAAATATACTTTAAGCTGAAACAAGCCCACGCTTTTTATTTTATTCCCACGCTTTATACCATTCCACGCTTTTTACCCAAAAAGTTTAAACCTCCATGTTTTTATCAATTTTCAGAATTTTGAACCGGCACGCATTAAAAAGCGTGGACTGCCGAGTATGCACATGAAATTTACCCAAGGAAAGGGAGCCCAAGTGCGCCATTAGGCAAATCTTTACGGTAATGTGTGTCAGATGCATTAATCGCAGTTCCTCGGTTGATATTACATGAACACATGGAGACGTTCGCGAGAATTTCCACCAACTAGTATGTTGCGCATCAGATGGAATATGTTAATTGCAGTTGCTCAGTTGATATTTACATAAACACATGCAGACGTCCGCTAGAATTACCACCAACTAGTATGTTGCGCGTTGGATGGAATGCATTAATTGAACACACAGAGCCAAGACAGTCCTCATCCATGAAGTTTTTCAACAAGACTCCTTTATCATCAAACACTTCAATCTGTAAGGGAAATATATTGAGAAAATAAATTAAATAATGAAGAAGGAGGCAGCCTATATGCTTCACCCTAGCAGGGCTCTAAGACAACACAAGACACAAATTCAATCCCCGCTGAGTCCTGATTTTTTCTATCTCAAAATTTTCATATGTCAGTTTGCTTGAGCCCCAAACACGTCATGAAAATAAATTATAATTTTGTCCCAATTTCAAAAAGCCCCATTCCAGGGGGGTACTTCTGTCAGCCCTATTCTCATATACCTGACCTTATAGGGAGATTGTGCACTTGATCAAGTGTACATTATTATTGTGATTATCATAATACCCTTCTATAGTAAGAATTCCAATTGAATGAACGCAGCTTTCAATAGCGTGACTTTTTTTTGCATACACTGTGCGATGCACGTCAGCGTGTGCGACTGTGCGTGATTGACGCGGAAGTGAATCCAACCAAGCCAACGCACTTGTGATATTGGTTAGCATTGTATCCAAGGTTGTGCTTTTGCATTGTAGTTTGAAATATGCGATATACGATCGCGGTTGGATCAAGTACAGCTGTTGAAAGCTGCGTTCATTCAATTGGAATTCCTACTATAGGTCTTTCCATACTTCCAGATATAAAGTGTCACATTGAGATTATATTATAGCTCACTTTAGATCAAATCAATTCAGTTCAAATTCTTACCCTCCTAGGTCTTTCCATACTTCCAGATATAAACACATCTTCTCGACTCGGATGCCATACTGCACGGAAAGACGTCAACCAACGCCCTACAAAATTATTGTGCCTATAAAATAAAGATTACAGTAATTAACATGGATGATGGATATATATATATCTGTATATTAAAGACTTAGTGGTGCTTGAGACTGGAATTCATTCCTTTCTTGTAACCCAAAACGCTGGTTATTCCTTCATGTAATTTTACACGAAATTAGGGTTAGGGTTAAGGTTAGGGTTAGTTTAGGGTTAGGATTAGGGTTAGGATTAGGGTTAGGATTAGGATTAGGCTTAGGGTTAGGGTTAGGATTAGGGTTAGAGTTAGGATTAGATTACACGAAATAATTACATGAAGGATCAACCAATACACTAGAGTAAATACTGTACCATCCAAAAAGGATTTGTCAAGACACTTGTTGTCTGCATCAGATTCTGTCATATATGAAAAGGCTGCCTTGTATGATTTTTTTTATTATTGTCATCAAATTGTGACGAGATACACTGTAAAATTAACTTTATACAGTGGAAACTCATTAACACGAAGTTGTGCGGAATTCAAATTTTACTTCTTGTTATCAGGAGTTTGTGTTATCCAGTTCTAATAACATGTGAAATGTATGCTTGGGAATGTAAAACATACTTCTTGTTATCAGGAACTTCATGTTAAGTGGGTTTGTGTAACGTTAACGAGTTGCCACTGTATATTAATTTATCCATTCATAAAAGAAAGAAGCATGCTGAAATATAAAACAACAATACATTTGTGAAGGTTTAATAAATATTGATGTAGCCTCTCAAATAAAAAGTGAGTCCAGTTGATCAGTTTTATGTTCAATTTAATATAAAACAACAATATGAAATATAGCAATGATAATAAAAATCACACAGGGCAGCCTTAAGAGATACTAGTATGTGATGCAGATGACGACATGCTATTTTCTGAAAGATGTAAACATTTATAGAAACTGGCGACTAATTTCAGATTTGCTTTTATTCAATTGCGGTCAAAGTTGTGATCGCTCTAACAAGTGGAAACTTCTTTTTTTAAGGCAACTATTTCAAGCTTATCTAATAGGGTGCATCTCTTGCCCCTCATGTTACCCAAATTTCTTGTCCCTAGTCTCAAAACGTTCCATTGGTCAAAATATTACTCCATACCAAATTTAAAATTATTCCGAAGTCGTTTAGGGGGGCCTCCGTGACATTGAAATTGTTGGTCATTTGCCATACCATATGCATAAGGCAGCTATTTTGTTTAGATGGTTAACATTAGAAATTACTGCTGCCTTATGTATTTTGTCCATGTAGTTAGGACTATTATGAATCAAGATGTAAAAAAAGCCCATGTCCCAAAATTAAACATTTAAGGGAGCTATCTACAAGGACCAAGTTTATGTAAACATAAATGGCTGCCCTTTGCTGTCTTTACTGTGTAATTGTGAAATTACTTAAATATTCATAACTTTCCTGTTTCCATGCCAACTTTGAACCGTTAGGCTGATAGTTACTACTACAGACTATAATGATCACACACTTGCATCTAGACCTTGCTGAATTTGATGAGACAACACACACAGGACTGAGGTTCTTCAAATCTTGATATTGGATATCTCCGACTGGTACTGGCATGATCATTTTACCTCATTCAGCTTTATACATTGTCTTTGTTGTTGCCGTTTAAGCCAGTGCTTCTTCTGTGTTGGTACTTTGTCAATTGTCACTGCAGAGTGCAAAATTCTGCAAAGTGTACCATTTTGTTTGGTTTTACATTGCAACTTTCTTTTATGTACTATGATTTAACTGGCATTGAAATTATATGATTCACATACTTAAGTAACCTTTGTAGGCCTATGAATATTTCCATGAGAGGTACATGTAGTTCTTCTTGGATTGGAACCTCAATTCAAGTAAGCAGATCTTTATGGGGAACAAAAGTTTTGCCATTCGTCTGGCCTAGCATCTACAATGCTCTGGAATCTTAAACTTAACTTCTGAGTTTGCTCACCACTACCTACAATAATGCAATTCACAACTTCGCGAAATCATCTCTGCTGAGAACTCCGATCTGAAGATTTGAAGAACCTCAGCCTTCCATTCTTTTTAACGTATAACATGATACTGTCTCATCAAATTGAGCAAGGTCTATAAATGTGCAAGTGTGCGATCACTCTTCTGTAGTAGTATCAGCCTAACAGGTCAAAGTTAGCACGAAAACAGGAAAGATATGTATATCTAAGCAAATTCACAATTACACAGTAAAGACAGCAAAGGGCAGCCATTTATGTTTACATAAACTTGACCTCTGTAGATAGCTCCCTTATGTTTTATTTTTTTGAGTTAGACTATTTTAACATCTTGATTCATTAATAGTCTTAACTACATGAACAAAATACATAGGGCAGCAGTCATTTCTAATGTTAACCATGCAAAACAAAATAGCTGCCTTATGCATATGGTATGGCCATTGACCAACAATTTCAACGCCACGGAGGCCCCCTAAACGACTTGAATAATTTTAAATTGGGTATGGGGTAATATTTTAACCAATGGCACATTTTGAGACTAGGGACAAGAAATTTGGGTAACATGAGGGGCAAGAGATGCACCCTACTATCTAAACAAAATGTTGATGGATTTATACCAGAGGATGTTTAAAGACATTCCCACAACCCAATGGGGTTTCTGACCTTGTATGTCTGGCTTTTGTACACATATGGTAGAGTTGATCATGCCTTACATTGGAATTGTGTGCAAATATCTGGTGTTTTCATCCTATTATTTAACATTCATAACATCGAGACTTAGGAATAAAACTAATGCAGTGGGACAATATGAATGTTTCCTGTAAGAAAATCAAATATCAGTCCTAAGTCTCAACTATTAGCTTGTTGGCTGCAGTTTTAAAATGACCATTTTGTGTGTGTGGCAATGGGGACTTTGCCTTTAAAATTAGGTTATATTGATCAAATTTCCCAATCATAGTGCATTGTAGGAATGCCTTTAAGCCTCCTCTGGATTTATACATACCTTACAGTAGTCTTCAAAAATACAGCCCCATTATCAGCAAATGTGTACACCCTGGGAAAATAATTGTTAACAAAGTTAATAATTCCCAAAGTTTCCATACAGTGATACTTATCAAGAGAGGGCTCTCTTTAAATTACTGTAAGATTTGAGTTCTCCCTGTTCATTTTTTTGGGGGGTGGGAGCGGTCACCGGAATGGGAGCGTTTTGTGGACAAAGCCTGATATTCAAATTTAAAAGTAACAGTAAAGGGAGCCCTCTCTTAATAGTATGAACGTGTGGAAATTCTTTAATTTTGTAAAGCAGACAGTGGTATCCGGGAGTGATATAGACCCAGATTGAATTAATTGAAAATAATGATGTACGTGAAGCAGTGGTTAATATTTGACTGAGACAAAATAATGATGAGATCGTGCAAAATAAAGTGAAAAATAAATTTAAAAAAGGACCAAATATCAACTATGTCATAGTCTGTGCCTCAAATTTTAGTTATCAAGGGAGTCAAGAGCGTCAGGCGAATCTTAACAGTATATTAGTGCTACAATATCAATACCATCCACAAGAACTAAACTTTTGAAACATATCTGAATATGAACTAAATATGCAAATTAGGCAATGCTAAAGGTCTAAGAGTCAGATAGTGTTTTTTATCAGTATTGTAAGATCATACTGCAAACCAGAACACACTGAATTAACTTATGAGTTAAATAAAAATTCCTTTAAAAAAGGAATGTGGCGCCCAATGTGAGCTGGGCGGGATATGGTGAATTCCATGGTGATTAGATGATTTAGGGAAGAGTAGAAGATGATCAAATACGAGAGAAATGCTTCATGGAATGAAGCTTTCGTGTCAATTTGCGATTATGTGAGGTCGGAGTTCTGTTTTGGGAGCCTATTGTAGTGAGGATATTGCTTTGGATATTGAATATTGTTGAATTTCGTTATGCAGGGCCTAGGGTATATGATGGATAACTAGAAGACACAAATAAGTAAGCTTCCCCCTAGCCATCTATACACTCATTCTTGTCACACGACGAATGTCGACAAAGTCATGTAAACGTAATTTCGTTTTTCACCCGACCTCCGTCCAGAAACAATCCTGAAATGTTGAAAACTTGGGGTCGGCGCACTCATGCCAGTTTATCCTAAGGTATACTCTGTGTCTT
Organism: Amphiura filiformis; assembly: GCF_039555335.1. Lineage (NCBI taxonomy): Eukaryota > Metazoa > Echinodermata > Ophiuroidea > Amphilepidida > Amphiuridae > Amphiura > Amphiura filiformis. Next base: position 16,891,330 of record NC_092645.1, read on the forward strand.
TTGTAGCCAACCATGTGGCTAAGAGAGGCTAGGAAATACTTAAACTAATACAAAACAATCATACCCTCCTTTCATATCAAACAATACCAAGAAATTGACAGGCCTGTTAAATCAAGGGTAAGATCGATCGTTATTCTTCATGAAACGGGCACAGCCCATTTTTGTCTCGCCTGAATGTTCAGGGAGAGACTTAGTAATCACTATGGTGTGTGTGTGTCCGTGTGTGGGTGGGGGTGGGTGTGTGCGTGTGTGTGTTCGGAAAAAGCTTGTGAACGCGTTATCTTGAGAACCGTAAGTGCTATGATGATGAAACTTTATAGGGGGTAGCATGACCAGAGGGTGTCGACCTGATTAGATTTTGAGCGCAAAATATGGTAATTAAGTACCTAATTTGCATAATTTATGCGTAATAAGCAAAATACCTTGTGAACAGATTATCTGGAGATCCGTATGGGGTACAGTGGCGTAACTTGGTGGGGAGTAAGCGTGGCCAGATGTTCTCGACCTGATTAGATTTTCAGCGCAAAATATGCTAATTAAGTACCTAATTTGCATAATTTATGCGTATTTGATGCGTATCAAGCAAAAAAAACCCTTGTGAACAGCTTATCTGGAGATCCGTATGGGGTACAGTGACGTAACTTGTTGGGGAGTAGCGTAGCCAGATGTTCTCGACCTGATTAGATTTTCAGCGCAAAATATGCTAATTAAGTACCTAATTTGCATAATTTATGCGTATCAAGCAAAAACCCTTGTGAACAGCTTATCTGGAGATCCGTTATGGGGTACAGTGGCGTAACTTGGTGAGGAGTAAGCGGGGCCAGAGGTTCTCGACCTGATTAGATTTTGAGCGTAAAATATGGTAATTAAGTACCTAATTTGCATAATATATGCATAATAAGAAAAATACCTTGGGAACAGATTATCTGGAGATCCGTATGGGGTACAGTGACGTAACTTGGTGGGGAGTTATGTGGCCAGAGGTACTCGACCTGATTAGATTTTCATGAGGTCAAAGGTCACATACAAGGTCAAAGGTCAACTGAGGTCACCAAATCTTTTAATAATTAATTTTCAATTGTGCATCACATATCCCAATAACAGCTTGATCGGTCATGTAATTAAGGAAATATGACGACTTTAAGATAGTCGCTTTCTTTGTAAAGTATAGCAAAGTAGCACTTTCAATGAGTGATAACTCGTAAAGGAAGCATCTTTCTGTTTTGATTTATTTGATGAAATAGTTCTTTGGTATTGCCAAATTTGATTTTTCAGCGCAACATACTTTTTCCAATTTCGTGAGGTCAAAGGTCACATACAAGGTCAAAGGTCAACTGAGGTCACCAAATCTTTTAACAATTAATTTTCAACTGTGCATCACATATCCCAATAACAGCTTGATCGGTCATGTAATTAAGGAAATATGACGACTTTAAGATAGTCGCTTTCCATGTTAAGTATAGCAAAGTAGCACTTTCAATGAGTGATAACTCGTAAAGGAAGCATCTTTCTGTTTTGATTTATTACTTTGATGAAATAGTTCTTTGGTTTTGCCAAATTTTGGAAGGTCATTACGGGGTCATCCGAGGTCACTCAGGGGTCATCTGAGGTCAAGTTATTAAAAACTCGTATGGGCATGAAACTTGGTGGGTACAGTCATCATTTAAAGCCAAATTTTTGGAAGGTCATTTTGGGGTCACCAGGGGTGACTGTACCCACCAAGTTCCATGTCCATCCAACTTGGTGGGTACAGTCAACATTTCAAGCCAAATTTTTGGAAGGTCATTTTGGGGTCACCAGGGGTCATCTGAGGTCAAATTAGTAAAAACTGTCGTATGGACATGAAACTTGATGGGTACAGTCAACATTTCAAGCCAAATTTTTGGAAGGTCATTTCGGGGTCATCTGAGGTCAAATTAGTAAAAACTGTTGGATGGACATGGAACTTGGTGGGTACAGTCAACATTTAAAGCCAAATATTTGGAAGGTAATTTCGGAGTCACCAGGGGTCATCTGAGGACAAATTAGTAAAAACTTGTATGGGCATGAAACTTGATGGGTACAGTCAACATTTAAAGCCAAATTTTTGGAAGGTCATTTTGAGGCCACCAGGGGTCATCTGAGGTCAAATTAGTAAAAACTGTCGTATGGGCATGAAACTTAGCACGAGGGGTAGTCAACATTTAGAGCCAAAATTTTAGAAGGTCATTTCAGGGCCACCAGGGGTCATCTGAGGTCATATTAGTAAAAACTGTTGCATGGGCATGAAACTTGGTGGGTATAGTTACCATCGGCCAGATAATCGTGCCCAGCCGATAACCGCCAAATTCATTTACCTCTCTACCAACAGTTATCGCAAAAGCAGGCGGTCACAAAAGCAGGCGAGACTCGTGGTTCGAGAACCGCCTTGTTATGTTATTAATTCTGCTAAAAATTAATTAATAAATAATAAAATTACGTCATAGAACTCTATTTTAAACAGACAAAATAGCCAGTGGGGTTTCTTTCACTTAACCTTGCTAGGAACCCTTCCCAGCAGTTAGGTATTACAATGAATATTATTTTTGCAAATACACTTCTGACACAGTCATGTCTTCCGAATTTATTCCTTTCTCTGCTGACCAGAACTGATTTTCATTAATTAATGTTTTTTATCAGAGATAGTCACCACAAAGATACTGAGCTTCTAATATCTTTGGTCACAATCAGTTAGCAGTCGATTCAAGCACATGAAGTCATAAACCAATTAGTGATTTCATGATTGGTCAGTGGTTGTGTTGGTCAACTATAATTAATTGGTGTTGGTTTAAGGATTAGGTGCACCGCGTGCAATCACTATGGACCACAATGGCCTCATTCCAGTGGCATATTATCAATAACCTCAATTAAACAATCATAGTGCAAAATTTGACCTTAAGTTGCAAAGTATGAGTTTTTGTACTCACATTTTCAAAGGTCATTCAATGAATGCACAAATGTATTGGGGTTAAAGAACTGTGCCCTGATAGATGAGCATGTTGTAGATTCTTCACACTGTAAACAACTAGTTCATGTGCAAACATGTTCAAAACATACATAATTAGAATGGTCAAATGTCACCGCTCATCGGGTTCTAAGAGGCGGTAAACTGGTTTAAACCATACAAAGGTCACGGGTTATTTGGTGTTTTTATAAGTCCATTAATTTTGTATTTTAAACAAAGAATATACACACATCATTTTATCCCGTGCATATCAGAAAACAATAATAAAATAAAATCCTAGCATATTGTGGTTTTATTTCTGAGCTGGGCATAATTTTAGCAAAACAATTAAGGAGTAAATCTAGCAAGAGTGAAATTAGAAGCTTTTCACAAAGTACATGCCTATATGTGGCCCCTCCGTAGAGAGCGCCACAAAAAGGGTGAGGTACTTAATTTAATTCTGATGCATCAGTTCAATTCTCACCAGTGGCAACTTGCTAGGGTATTAATTAAAAGTCTGTATCATTTTTTATGTACATTAAAATCTCTCCATTGTTCATTTAGAATTTAGAAATGAACCAGAGAGTACTCCATCATTTGGATGGGAAGTTAAGTCATTGGTCCCATAACTTAATGAGTTAAAATTTCATCAAGAAATTACCTTAGTGTTAGTGTGGTGATACTTTTTGTGCGCAGTGTAGTACTTTTGTCCAGTATTTTGTACTGTTTTAAAAAAGAATACTGATAATTTTTCCTTACTTTAGTGTATCATTATGTGATGTAGTCAGTAATTTACGCCCTGTCAGTGGGGAGAAATAGGCACCAGTCACTCCACGGCCCTGATTCAAAGTTGTGATGCTTTTATTCTTCTTTCCTTTTGTCTTAAGTGAGCGTGTATCCCATAAGGCCACAGTGCTAAATGGAATAATAGAAACAATGACATAAATATGAGCCACAGGATACATGATTTTAGCACTATAGTTTGATCAGCTCGTAATCGGCAGGTCTTAAAACATCACAGATTAATAACAATATATTTTATTTTGAGAATTATCTTGTGACATCTCGCCAGAAGAATATTATAAATTATTATTTGAAGTCCTATACTTTTCTACTTTCTTTAATACGCAAAATATAAACCATACAGATCAATTATATACTTCTTAACGTGTGTCTAATATTCGGCATAGTGGTAAAAGCCTAATCATTCCCGCCGATTACGAGCTGATCAAAGTATAGCCAACACTCAGTGGGTAAATGTGCAGCCAGCTCTTCAAAGGGGGCAGGGGGTTGTCAATCTGAATTTTAAAAAGTCCACTTTTTTCTGTAAAAAATGTTGAACATCGGGCCCCTTTTGAAGGAAAAATTCGCAGAAGATCCACTTTTTTCAGTAAAAACATTGAAATTTGCCCTTTATTGAAGACAAAATTCACAATCCACTTTTGAGTCCACCGCACCTCAAATCCTGGCTCCGGGCCTGCGCTCTTCGTGATTGGATGACTATTAGTATTAGATCAAGAATGTGTCAGGTGTTTTTTTTGTGTTTAATTTCAGTAACTTTGAGGCTCTTCATAAAATGTGCTATTCCAGTTGGAATCCATCCAACCACTGTGGAAAACATGATGTTAATCTTCCAAACAGGGAGTGTGAAAAGGAGGACATTGCCTTGGTGGTACCCTACCAGGGTTTAACCAAATTGCCTGGCTGCCTTGGAAGCGGTTCTTACTAATCTATGACCCACGACAGGGTCTTAGCTAGCCACCCGTCTGGCCGTCATTTTAGATGGGGAGTTTGCTCCTGGGGCGGGCAAAATTAATGCCTTTGACAGATGCTATATTATAAATTGTATGTTTTGAGAAGCTAATTGACTTTTTTAGTAGACCCAATTTGTAGAACAAGGCCATATCAACACATATTTGAACTCTTTGGATCCCCAATGGGCTATAGACATCTGGTAAATGTTTTAAAGGTCAAATTAGGACAGGCAATTTTATTCAAATGACGGGCAACTCTCAATTTCTAGCTAAGACCCTGACCCACGATGACGACCACTCACCGCAGAGAGTAAAACATATCAGGCTATGCAATCACTAAGTTCTGCACATGATCTGATAGACTTTGAAACTCTTCAAAATGTACCAATTTTCATAAAAATATGAAAAACTCTTTACCCAAGCTTATGTCAAACTGAAACTAACAAAATTATTTGCATATATATGCAGGTGTGTAGCCAGCATTTTTCTTGGTTGGTGGTGGTGGAGGTGGTGGTGGGGGGGGGGGCCAATAAGAATTTCAGAGGAAAAGAATTTTCTGGTTGTATCACTTTGACCCAGTATTATAGGTGGGATATACCAATTTTTTTAGAGAGACTGTACATGTACATGCTTTATTGTGACAACATAAGTGCGTAGCGCACAAACATTTGATTTTCACTATTTTGGCCCATGCCATGATCCCTTCACTTTTCCTTTGCCTTCCCAATTTTCTCTTCCTTTTTTGTCAGGGGATACTTTTCTCTTTTAAAGAGCTGGCTATGCTACTGCATACACACATGCATAGGAAAAAATATGTTCTCATACGATCATGTTAAAAATTATGGCCACAAAACAAGTGTGGACTTTCTGTTTGTGCTGCGTTTGATCAGCATTAACAAAACTTACCCATCTTTGCTTCCTGTGACGATACAATTCTTTTTAAGTGGATGCACAGAAACAGTCCGTATACTCTTATCGTGCAATCGATGTACACTCTCAGCACCACATCTGAAAGAATCATTATAGAACGTCAGGAAAGTTGTTTTTTGTTATATCTTTTTTCAAGTACCGAAAGTATAATGTGAAGTACTTATTTGTATGTAAAACACTCACAGACCACAGAATTTCGACCAAAGACGAAGTAAACTAAATTTTATTTGCATGTACATGCCTAGTAGACTTAAAATACTGCATTTCTAAATTCAACAATGTTTTACTTGTGTAGACGCTGAGGATGATAATACGAAATATCGGAACCCTTAGACATGTACGACTAGACAGGGGGAAACATGCAGGAAATGGTATTGTACAACATTTCTTTTCTATCTTCAGTTTTTAGATGGAAAGTTCATAACTTTTGGGGGAAAAATTTATTCAATGTACATTGTATCAGTTGAATACAAGAAGGTTATAAGTGCTTTGTTATTACTATGCACTTATGACCTTCTTGTATTCAATGTACATTGTATCAGTTGAATACAAGAAGGTTGTAAGTGCTTTGTTATTACTATGCACTTATGACCTTCTTGTATTCAATGTACATTGTATCAGTTGAATACAAGAAGGTTGTAAGTGCTTTGTTATTACTACGCACTTATGACCTTCTTGTATTCAATGTACATTGTATCAGTTGAATACAAGAAGGTTGTAAGTGCTTTGTTATTACTATGCACTTATGACCTTCTTGTATTCAATGTACATTATATCAGTTGAATACAAGAAGGATGTAAGTGCTTTGTTATTACTATGCACTTAGGACCTTCTTGTATTCAATGTACATTGTATCAGTTGAATACAAGAAGGTTGTAAGTGCTTTGTTATTACTATGCACTTATGACCTTCTTGTATTCAATGTACATTGTATCAGTTGAATACAAGAAGGTTGTAAGTGCTTTGTTATTACTACGCACTTATGACCTTCTTGTATTCAATGTACATTGTATCAGTTGAATACAAGAAGGTTGTAAGTGCTTTGTTATTACTATGCACTTATGACCTTCTTGTATTCAATGTACATTATATCAGTTGAATACAAGAAGGATGTAAGTGCTTTGTTATTACTATGCACTTATGACCTTCTTGTATTCAATGTACATTGTATCAGTTGAATACAAGAAGGTTGTAAGTGCTTTGTTATTACTATGCACTTATGACCTTCTTGCATTCAATGTACATTGTATCAGTTGAATACAAGGTTGTAAGTGCTATGTTATTACTATACACTTATGACTTTCTTGTATTCAATGTACATTGTATCAGTTGAATACAAGAAGGTTATAAGTGCTTTGTTATTACTACGCACTTATGACCTTCTTGCATTCAATGTACATTGTATCAGTTGAATACAAGGTTGTAAGTGCTATGTTATTACTATACACTTATGACTTTCTTGTATTCAATGTACATTGTATCAGTTGAATACAAGGTTGTAAGTGCTTTGTTATTACTATGCACTTATGACCTTCTTGCATTCAATGTACATTGCATCAGTTGAATACAAGGTTGTAAGTGCTTTGTTATTACTATGCACTTATGACCTTCTTGTATTCAATGTACATTGTATCAGTTGAATACAAGAAGGTTGTAAGTGCTTTGTTATAACTATGCACTTATGACCTTCTTGTATTCAATGTACATTGTATCAGTTGAATACAAGAAGGTTGTAAGTGCTTTGTTATTACTACGCACTTATGACCTTGTATTCAATGCACATTATATCAGTTGAATACAAGAAGGTTGTAAGTGCTATGTTATTACTCTGCACTTATGACCTTCTTGCATTCAATGTACATTGTATCAGTTGAATACAAGGTTGTAAGTGCTTTGTTATTACTATACACTTATGACCTTCTTGCATTCAATGTACATTGTATCAGTTGAATACAAGAAGGTTGTAAGTGCTTTGTTATTACTATACACTTATGACCTTCTTGCATTCAATGTACATTGTATCAGTTGAATACAAGAAGGTTATAAGTGCTTTGTTATTACTATGCACTTATGACCTTCTTGTATTCAATGTACATTGTATCAGTTGAATACAAGAAGGTTGTAAGTGCTTTGTTATTACTATACACTTATGACCTTCTTGCATTCAATGTACATTGTATCAGTTGAATACAAGAAGGTTGTAAGTGCTGTGTTATTACTATACACTTATGACCTTCTTGTATTCAATGTACATTGTATCAGTTGAATACAAGAAGGTTGTAAGTGCTGTGTTATTACTATACACTTATGACCTTCTTGCATTCAATGTACATTGTATCAGTTGAATACAAGAAGGTTGTAAGTGCTATGTTATTACTATACACTTATGACCTTGTATTCAATGTACATTGTATCAGTTGAATACAAGAAGGTTGTAAGTGCTATGTTATTACTATACACTTATGACCTTGTATTCAATGAACATTGTATCAGTTGAATACAAGGTTGTAAGTGCTTTGTTATTACTGTGCATTTATGACCTTCTTGTATTCAATGTACATTGCATCAGTTGAATACAAGAAGGTTGTAAGTGCTTTGTTATTACTACGCACTTATGACCTTCTTGTATTCCATGTACATTGCATCAGTTGAATACAAGAAGGTTGTAAGTGCTTTGTTATTACTATGCACTTATGGCCTTGTATTCAATGCACATTATATCAGTTGAATACAAGAAGGTTATGTTATTACTCTGCACTTATGATTTTGATACACTTTACATACACTAAAAAAACTGGCAAAGTCCAATTTGACTATATACTTTTGATACACCACAAGCATGTCCAAAATTAACTAAGTTCAAATTTGATACACTTTTGATACATTTTTGATACATTTTTGATACAGTTAGGTGGTATTTGATACCCTATGTTTTCAGTTGATACATTTTCAATACACCCTTCATATATCGAAACTGTATCAAATTGCTATTTGATATAGTTTTAATACACTTTGATACACTTTTAATACACTTCTTGCTGTATAGAATTTCTGCTAGGGCATGTCTTCCATAGGGGGTGTATGTATATTAACTGGAATAGCCAGGTCTACAAACCTTGTTCTAGTGTCCACTATAGCCACATGTCCTTCCCCGTTATTTTGTGCCACAATAAGTTGGGAGCCGTCTGGCGATAAGAAGTCAAAATGACTAATGTATATATCAAGGCCTGGTGTTGTAGCGTAAGCCTGCAAATAGCAGAAATCAAACATAATATCAATCAATCAATCAATTAAACAGAAAAGTGGTTATTGCATGGAGTCTCTTGAACAAGTGCCCAAGTAACGGAGTGTATTCAAGGTGTTCCGAGAAAGACCCTGTACGAGACCAGAACCAGGAAATAAATAAGATTGGGAAGTGACACTTGAGATAAAAAGTAATACAACTAGGGAAGCCGCCATTACCTTGCCATCGCGTAGGCCTGGAACACTACCGCGATTTCTACCGGCTGCATCGCGCCCGTGCTCCGCGTTCAAGTCATGAAAATTACCAGTAAAATCGTGGCTTGCTGCATCCACGGTTAGACTTTTTCAAGCCTGCTACAAAGCATTTTTTTCAAATGTTGAATAGCTTTTTTAATACTTTTAATTACATTTCTTAGCGCATCCATGAACTTAATTTATCAAATACATTAAATCAACCAACAATCCCGCTATCCGGGCCAAGATTTATAAAAGAAAAATACTGTTTCAAACACGAATATTAACCTAATTTCGCGCGATACACGTAAGACTTGGCGATAGTCTATTCAGATATCGTTGTCAAGCTCGAGGTGATTGACCCCGAATGATTGACAGTTGGGAACGCGTACTGTTATGCGTAGTCATGGTGCTGGGAGCTGCTGGGCGCGTTGGGGCTGGCGACCGTCGAGTCGACGGTCGCCAGCACCCCTTTCTCCAAGATGGCGGCGCCCATGCTGGTACCAACTTTGTGGTTCGCGGCAGCTTCTGTACAGCATACCTTAGCGTGCAAATTTGGCCAAATTTGGAGAATCGGCGAATCACTGTCAACCCCTTGCCAGAACTAAGTAAAGAGATATAGCATGTGAGAACACATCCGTTTAAAAAGATACCCCAGAGTCCTTGCAGTGATACTATGTGAGACCATGTGTAATACTGCACAGATACAATCATACCCTTATGGCAAAATTGGGGTATATTCTGAGAAAAAGATTTTGAAAAATAAATGACCCGTCCTAGCAAAAACTTCTCTTTATGCTCCCCAATTTACATAGACAGACGTGTTGATACTACCCTTTATTCAATCATTATAACCAAATTAGGACTGAATCAATTGTCTTTAATGCAGTCCCTATAGAAGCCTGTTCTTCAAAGTTTTTTAGACATGCCATGGTTGATAAGATTTATGTTCCACCAATTTGTATGAACTATTGGTGTAGAAGATTCCCCAATTATAATTTTGATTGGGAAAAGATTTGGGGTTCAATACCATGTTGTACCAGTGAGGCCAGACTTATTTCACTTAATTGGAAAATTATTCATAACATTTATCCTACAAAAGTTTTATTATGTAAAATGGGGAAAGAAGATACCAATTTGTGCAATTCTTGTAATGCTGTTGATCATCCAGAGCACTTCTTTTTTCATTGTAATAAGACCATTCCTATTTGGGAATTTGCTAACAGGGTTATTACACAAAGGCTTGGTAAAAACTTTAGGCTTTCTGTTGAAAATGTTTTATTTAATTATCATAATGACATTACCAGTGATCGGTCAAAATATATCAATTATGTTATATGTGTTGGCAAAATGTGCATTGGCAAATACAGATACGGGATCATCCTTGTCTTCTGTTCCTCTTTAGGCAGGAACTTCGTATGAGAGGTTTGGTCTGCGATGACTTTAGCTAGTTGATCGCAGATGAACAGTTACTTGGATGACTTCCGTGTCTGTTCTTGGCTCTGTCATTTTGCTTAAATTATTTCTTTGATTTTCTTATTATATACATGTATGTAAATTTGTTTTATAACATCTACTATTATTTATGGATTATGTGCAGTGCAATAACTTTTGTTGTTATAATATTTATAGTGTATTTAATGTGAATAAAAGGCATTTTGCCTGACATACTATGTCAAAAGATATAAAAAAAATCATTATAATCAAGCAATCAATCAAACATCAAGCAAGCAACGACATTGATCACTCAAACAATTGGTTAACCAATCAGTTAATCAATTATGTAAAATTGTTTGTTGCAGACTATATCATATAATTTAATCTAATTTGTAATTAATGGAGGCCATTGCAAAGAGTTGCAGCAGTACTAATGGTGGTTTGACAAACACTTCGTCCATGGTCTTCAACATATTTTGAGTCTATAATAAATGCCTCGTCTAAATTGTGGTGTATACAGTATATCTCTCTACCGAAATATTATATCACTGGAAACTTACTTCATCAAACACTCCCATCTCAAGTTCTAACTGTGCCATCATATAGCCTGAGTATATTTTTGTTGGCACATGATTATTTCCACAAACTTCCATGAACATCCAGCAATCTTTACTAATTTGACCTCTGATGACCCCTAATGATGACCTTGCAATGACATTCAAAATTGTTGGCACATAATGATGATAAATCACACCAAGTTTTAAGAGCATAAGAGTAACTTACTTCATCAAACACGCCTCTCTCCAAGTCTCCACACCTTACAGTCCCGTCATAGCTTGTGGACAAAATCTTTGAAGGGTTTGCTGGTGCAAAATGGAGGCAGTTGATTGGACTCGAGTGAGGTTCAAACAACATGATGCCACTTGTCTCTTTGTTTTGGGATTCCTGCATACAAAAATATACAATAAACAAAATGACTCGACTAGCCATACCTAACTCTATTCAGATTTTTTTCTTGGATCTTGGACCCAGATGCCCCCAAAACTTGAAACTGGTGAGAATCAACTGAAAAAGTAATCACTTCAGGCTAAAAAGCTCAAAAACAGGCTGAGAAAAATAAACACAAAGATATTATTTTGAACTCGCAAAATACCTGAAAATTAACTCATCTTATGATAGAGTGTTGTTTTGTGACTTTTATCTTTCACCAAAATGTTAAATTTTACGACAATTCTAAGACAACTATTAACTGGTTGTATTCAATATGTTGATTAGAATCTTCAGCAAATGGGCTATTTCAGTAAAATCCATACACCCAAAATGGAAGACATGACCTTAATCTCCCACACAGGGGGTGTAGATTTCAAATGAAGTCACCCATTCGGGTAACACCATTTGTAATTCACACTCCCTGTGTGGGAGATTAAGTCATGTCTTCTATAGAGGGTGTATGGATTTTACTGAAATAGCCCAATGTATGTAAGATGGTGGCAATGTGATAACTTCCTCCATTCAATCTATCCTGGAAATCAACAAGGGATTCCTATTTACTGATGTGCACTGTACAGTATAATATTAGGGTTAGCCCTCAATAAAAGGTGATGCTTTAAATTTCTTAGGGCACTAGTTTATTTGATGCAGTATGATTTCCCGAGCATTTGGACACCTTTTTCATCAAAATCGGCCAAACGATGAGTTGGTGCTGACCAAAACAAGCACTGTTTTGAAACATCACCATTCTGTAACCCACCACTAATAATACATACACTTACCACATCCCATATTCCAAGTCTACCACCTCTATCACCAGCACATACCACAACCTTATCCTGCGATGGGTGGATAGCAACAGAGTACACACGTTCTCTCGTAACCTTAGCAACCCGATCTGGCATGATCTTCATCTTAGCAAATGCCCGACAGAATGTTTGGAGTGCAGGCTGGGACTGTGTATGCTTTGTGGAGTCATAGTTGGGAGAATTGCTGACAATGTCCCTTAATGTTTCACTGACTTGAATTGGTAAATTCTCCTTACTACTCTCATAGAGCTTTGTGGGTAGCATTTGAAGTGGGCCTGTTGGTTTACGTTCCTGCAATCAAGAAATCAAACATGTTTAAATGAGGAGTGTCACCCCCTGGTAGGAAAATTACTTTTATTCTATTCTTTACTTTTTTCTCTTTCATTTGACACCACTCAGGGTGTCATATCTTCTTGGGATTTCGAGATATGGAAAAGGACCCAAAATAGGAATATTGACCTGGGTCTTATGAGGAGTGTCACCCCCAGTGGGGAAAATAATCTTAATACATTCTTTGCTTCTCTCTCTTTCATTTGATACCACTCGGCGGGTCATACCTTCTTGGCATTTCAAGATATGAAAAGGACCCAAAATATAAATACTGACCCAGGTCTCATGAGGAGTGTGACCCCTAGTGGGGAAAGTATTTTTTATTATATTCTTTGCTTTGTTCTCTTTCATTTGATACCACTGGGGTACATACCTTGTTGGCATTTTGAGATGTGAAAATGACCCATATGAATATTGACCCAGGGCTTATTATGAGTGCCACCCCCGGGTGGGGAAATATTCTTATTATATTCTTTACTTCTTCCTCTTTCATTAAACACCACTTGGGGGTTCATACCTTGGCATTTAAAGATATGTCCATTTCAGACCAAAAGGTTGGTAAGTAAGTTAGTAAGTAACATACACTCATATAGGCTGATACCATTTCATGGTTCAGCAAAAATGTCTCGAAATAAATTTTGCCTCCTAAATAAGTAGCCATGAAGCTGTGGTGATTATGGTTAACTGAATTTAAATAAGTACAAACTATAGTGCCCGCAAAATTTTGTGACCAAATGATATTTGAAATAAAAAGTAAACCAATAATGCATTACCTCACGTTTGGTGACCTCATCAATGTACCGTATGACTGGTTTTGGTGGGAGTGGTTTGCCATCAGGGCCTTGGCGTCGAACCTCAATGACGGCTTCCTGGGTGTAACAACTTTCTTTTCTCTGTAGATATGAAGAGATATGGGACATTGTATGTAATTACATAGAAAAATAAACAAACTTGTTTTGGTGGGAGTGGCTTGCCATCAGCTCAGGAGCCTGGCATTGTAACTTTGGTGAGTTTCCTTGGGCTAACGAAGAGATATGGGACATGCAGGGAAAAACAAACTACTGGTTTTGGTGGGAGTGGCTTGCCATCAGCTCAAGGCCCTGGCATTGTTACCTCATCAGTAAGTTTCCTTGGTATAACAACTTTCTTTTCTCTGTTACACTGAGATATGAAGAGATATGGGTTATTTACATTGTAAAAACAACCAAATTGGTTTTGGTCTAACAACTTTCTTTTTTCTCTGTGACAAGATATGAAGAGATATGGGCAGGGTTCACACACCTTGAAACCTTTAAAATTCAAGGACTTTCAAGGTCCAAAAGCATGATTTTCAAGGACTTACCACAACACAAAAAGCTGCATATTAATGAAAGGGACAGCTCCTCTCCACTCCACAAATTTGGTCAAAATTACACTTTAGGTAAAATTCCAATTTTCAAGGACCTTGTGCAAATTTCCAGGACTTTCAATTCAAGGCCTTGAAAAGGTGTTTTCAAATTCAAGGACTTTCAAGGACTGTGGGAACCCTGTATGGGATATTTTTATTTGGAAAAAATTAAACAAACTTGTTTTGGTGAGAGTGGCTAGCCATCAGCTCGGGCCAGCGCCCAAATTGTGTGATTGTGGGTGCATTTTCGAATACTTTTTCAAAATGCACCAAAAATTGACAAATCTGTGAGTTTTTCCCTAACCTTGAATATTTTTTCCCTGCATTGTGTGATTTTGTTCTTACCTGGGAATATGTTTATCCCTCTGAAAAACACCCAAATTGTGTTATTTTGGGAGTATTTTCAAATAATTTGTCAAAAATGCACCAAAAACTGAAAAATTTAGGTGTTTTCCAAAGTTTTCCAAACCCTTTCTCCCTCTGAAAAACACCCAAAATGTGTGATTTTCAGTGGCCTTACCTGGGTTTAGGTTTAGTTATTTTCTTTGGTCCATTGATACCAACAAGTTGTTCTTTTGCTTTAAAAATGCCCAAAGATGCAAAGAATTTAGAGTTTTCCTTAATGTTTTTCAGTCTAATCTTTTCATAATCAGACACAGAGGTATCCTGAAAATAAGTAAATAAACAAACAAATGAATTAGTAATATACATTTTGTACTGGTAAATAAAAACAACCACAAGCATAACAAGAACACTTTCAGAAAATCACTGATCACTATGTACCAAGACACATTAGGTCTCATTGCTTAAGGTTGGTCTGAACCCTGGAATTATGGAAACTTTCGGGCCTCATAACTTCTAAATTGTTGGTCTAAAGTATATAAAAGTACATATTTAGAATGGCAAAGACTTGATAAGTTCATCTATGAGGTCAAAAAAAATCCCAAAAATAACGGTTTTTGGCCCACTTCTTTTTCGTGCATCCTAACAAACAAATTCTTGGGCCAAAATTTTTTTTAAATTAATTTTTAAAAACTGGATCAAAATATCTCACCAAAAATATTTGAAATTTGGGCCAAAATCGGGCTTTTTATGATTTTTTGAAAATCAGCATTTTTGACCATTTTGGTGCAAATTTCTCAAAGTTGGTCGAAATTCAAAAAAATGAAAAAAAAATTTGACCTCACAGATGAACTTATCAAGTCTTTGCCATTCTAAATATGTATATTTACAGCTCTAGCAAATAAGTGTATAGTAGGCCTAATCAATTTGTATGTATACTTTTATATACTTTAGACCAACAATTTAGAAGCTATAAGGCCCGAAAGTTTCCATAATTCCAGGGTTCAGACCAACCTTAAACAGAATTGGTCATATCTCACCTCCTCTTTCAACCAAATCGACGGTAATAACTTTTGTAGTGAGATATCAACATTTAATCACAAATTGCAATAATTCTATGCAATCAGCTGAATAAAGATTAATTTACAAAAGAGATCTCTGTTATAGGAAAATTATTTAATTCGTGTACATCGTGGAACTTTCAACTATCCGAAAGTGCCAGCTAGAGGATACCTTGCATATATGGGTACAATCAGTCCGAATTTTTAGGGTTAGGGTTCCTAAATTTTTAGGGTTAGGGTTCCTAAATTTAGGGTTAGGGTTCCTAAATTTGTCCACATAATAATTTTTTTTGCCAACATGGAGTGTGCTATGGTTTCCAAATTTTTAGGGTTAGGGTTCCTAACCCTAAAAATTCGGACTGACAGTGGTTCGGACTGATGGGGAAGCTTACGTTATCCAAAAGTTTCCAGGTAGACATCCAGAAGTCTCCCAAAAGATTACAAATGAGGTTAATTCCCAGAAACTTAGATTCTCTAGCTGTAGGATTTACACGCTTTTAATTTGACCCTGAAAATAGCCTAAATCATCCTAAAAACTGCATTGTTGGTACATAGTTAAAGGTGACTGAATGATTTCAAAGTGGAGTAACATATTGACAGTTGGAATATTTTGTGGATGAGATGAAAGTGTATGATTCCATCACGCATTGACAAGATCAGACTCAAATATATTGTGCTAACAAATAAAATCAACATCATCAAGGTCATCACTTACAATTGGGATTTATTTCTGCGAGTCATTTTGGAGAACCAAGCATATATGATAAAAGAGCTTGGGTCAATGCAATTGCTGATAATCATGTGACCCCTTACCATGTCATCATCTGAGCTGCTTCCTGAAGACTCAACATCATCATCACAGGAGACTCTAGCATCTGGTATGTTTGGTTTAATGTCTTGGGAATTTGAATCTGATATTCTTCCAGAACTCTCAACATCTTCCAGGTTATCACCTATAAGTGCGACATCTTCTGGGTTCCATTTTTGCAAAACAATTCTGGGTAATGTAGGAACCTGATGAGAGAGAAATATCAAGAAAAAGTTAATATTTCAGCAAAGATTTGTACCGGGAAGTTCCGACATGGAGATTTCTACAAATTCATACACAGGTATAACCAAAGGAACACACAACCAATACCGTTTTTATGAAATGAAATGATTAGTTTCAGTGAAATGTGAGGTCATGATTTCATTATTCTGGAAAATTTCATTATTGTCAAAACTTTCATTTATATGGCTATAGCCAATTGAAATACCATCTCAAATTTCAGGTATTGATGCTTAGATCACCATTTCAGACATTTTGCAACAGATTGAGAAAAGATTTGAATTTGTTTTTATTAAAATGAAAAGAAATTTGCAATTTTTGTAATCACTAGAAACATGAGGTAATCCTTAAATTTCCATTATTTACTACATCTCTACCCCTACAACTAAGAAAAACTGCTGATTATGATCAGCAGGGGATGTCAGACATTTTGAGAGTTTCAATTTTGATTATTTCCATCTCAATTTTCAGATAATTGATTATTTTATGAAAATAATGAAAGTTTTGGTCAAAATGAAAAGGTGATACTGCGGGCGGGTGACAGAAAACTAAGAATCATTAGCCTATAGGCTACTGAGTCAGTTAGTCTTATAAATTAGTCAGCTAGTCTTATAAATTATAGACATGATCATGATAGACCGTACATACCTTTATTCCCAATGCATTCTCCTTGCTGCAATATTCATATTTTCTCTTTTTACTCTTATCAAATATGCCGCAGACATGCACTGAAACCTTGGTGCCTTCTGTAGGTATAAAAGGCAAATAGGTATAAAAGGCAAATTCGAATTTGTCATCAAACCACATCATTTTATATGATCATTTTCACAGTAAGGGGTGTAACTTTTGATTTTTTGGGTCAAAATTTCAAACCACTTAAATATGTTTCTGTTGACTGAAATCATGCATAGAAGCAACTTAAATTCCAGTAAAATAATGTTTCAAGGCTTAAACCTTTTGATTTCTAATAAAAAATTTGACATTTCCATAACATTTTGGTTAAAATCTAAGAAAAAATGTATTTTACATAACCTCAGAAAATTATGACATGAAAGCTGGAATACATGTGAAATCCCATTCCAAAGTAAGTCAACAGATATAAGTTAAATTTTATACCATGTTTTGCTATGTTTGTAATTGCAGTTTTGAAAATTTTTAACATCAAGTGTCATTTACAATGGAAATTTCCAAACCTTAAACATATTTTTTAAGTTTTAATTGGGTTCCTAAAATAATTTGAATGTCTAACTTCATGTACAAATACTACTTGATGAAAGGAACCTCCCAGCCAAGTTTCACAGAAATTGGAGTTATTTTTTAGGATTTGCAATTCAAGCGATTTGTGTTTCGGAGGCTTCATTTAACAACACAGGTGATCATAAAAGTAAAATATTTGGCTAACCACTACAAGTTGACATAAAAAAATAGGTAAAAAATATCACAATTACCAATTTTCATGCTTTGCTTCTAAGTATTGAATTTCAGTTGTGACAAAAATTAAATTATCACAGCAAGTCATTTTTTTTTTTGTTTCGGAGGCTTCATGTTAACAATTGTTAAACATTGCAGAAGTAGTTTTTTTGAAAACAACAGTGTTGGGATCATCTAAGCTGTTATTTTCTTGTGTATATTTAATCAATGATTCTATGCGGCAGATATTGTAGATTTATCACATGTTAATTTTTTCACCCACTTGTTAAGTATGGTGTTTTTTGTATGTGAAGCCTCCGATTTTTGGGATATCAGTATATTTTTCAAACATTAACCATAATGTCAAATTTTTTTTAAATTTATGACATTCTGCACATATCAAGTAATAATTACAATGCAGATATCAGTATGAAACACACCAATTTAGATATGCATAGATGATAATTAATCTTATTGTTGTTTCAGAGGCTTCATTTGTTTCGGAGGCTTCAATTGTTAACGGAAAGTTTGTATTGGGTCCCATTTTCAAACGGTGATATATATATCCACGATTTAAAAACATGTGACTTGAGGATCTACTTTGCTACATTTTGATAAATAGATTTGATGAGCTCTTTTATTTATATTTGCACAAGCTTGCTGAACAGTTTGTTTCGGAGGCTTCAAAAAAGTTAACGGAAAAACGGCTCTTTGAAGTCAAGATTTTATAAAAATTTTAAAAGCTTGCAAATCGACTAATTTTTGTTACCCATTTCAAGTTAAGATAACAACTGTTATGAATCAAGAAGAAGTGAAGAAATAACCAAGAATTATGAACCAAAGCTACACCCACAAAGTTTGTTAACAATTGTTAACGGAAAATGAAGCCTCGAAACAACAAATATCAAGTCCGGTTCTCAAAAATACAGGGCTGTTCACAATTAAATCTAATGTGGCAGTGTTTACTGAACATATGACTGTACTTTCAGGATAAGAAAAATTATCCATGAACTAACTGAAGAAAACACAGGGTTTTACAAAAATTTTACTGTTTTTTATAGTTTTCCAAAATGGCAATATTAAGTACATTTAAGCCTGCTAAAACTTAGACTACCCCGTAGTCCACTTGCCCATTGTGCATACTCTGGATATTGTATTTAAGCTTAAAACTCTGATTTAATTAATGTTTGCACAATTGATAGATTTTCACATCTGATCTTTTCAGTCACCCTACTCCCTCTGTTTGTTAGCTTCCCAAGTGGACTACTGACATTGGATTGCGGTTTACATGCTTAACACGGCTGTCTATGAGCTTCTATGGATGAGATTGTCGGAAATCTGGCCTACTAAAATTGGCGATGATGTAATGCATCTTTAAATGGATCTGGCTTGTGATTGGTCGCCCAGATCTCGTTATGGTTTAAATCCTCCGGTACCTGTCATTACCATTAATAACTACATGGTACACAAGTATGTGGCCTACGCCGCCTTTGTGTTGTGTAATTGCATGAACGCGTCAGTAAGTCAATGAGCGCGTCTTGTATTTGCTTGCGGTTAAATTTGATGGATAAACAAGTATGATTGACAGTGTGAGTGTTAGGGACTTTGCCTGTTCAAAATCACGTTTTTAATTGAATGTCCATAGTCTATTTTTAACCTGGAATTTCGCGATTAATAAACTGGCAGATTCGAAAATCAGAATTGTTCAGTACTGAAGTGCCAATACAATTATGACAATATGATATGTTGCATTCAATAATATAAGCCACTTTACTTTTACTGTCACTAATATAATTATATTAACTTTTTCATAACAATTTTATACTAGTATTTTGATGTATTAAATATCAGTATAATTTCGAGTTCAACTGAATACTTTCATCATGATTAACATGCTTTTATTTATCAAAAATAGACTATGGCACAGTCTAGCTAAAACTTAGACTATGCCATAGTCGAATTTTATTAAAAATATGTTATTATTAGTCATGATGAACCCATTTCGTTGAACTCAACATTATACTGATGTTTATTAAAATTAAAGTATTCAATAGTAAAATGGTCATAAAGAGTTAAAAATATCAGACGATTAGTGACAATAAAAGTAATTGAATGCAACATTATCTTGCATAATTATAACGACTCACTTTAATACTGAACAATTCTGATTTTGGAATCTACCAGTTTATTGATAGCGAACCCGAAATTTCGACTATGAACTTTGAATTGTAAGCAGAACTTTACCCCTGGACTTTGCTCTCTAAAACACACTGTCAAGCATACTTGTTTATCAGTCCATTAACCACAAGTACTAAGCATGGACACGCTAGATGTTTGATGAGAGATTAACTTTCGCGCCAACACAAAAGCGCCGCAAATACCACAGACAGTTGTTTACGGGGTAGTCTAATGGTAATGGCGCGGGCCCAGACGATTAAAACCATAGCGAGGTATGGGCGACCAATCACAAGGCAGATCCATTTAAAGATGCATTACATCATGGACAATTTTAGTTAGGCCAGAAATTGGCCCAACTCTCCATAGAGTCCTGTGTTAAAAATTTTAACCGCAAGGCAAAGTCAGTAGTCCACTTGGGAAGCTAACAAACAGAGGGAGTAGGGTGACTGATCAGATGTGAAAATCTATCAATTGTGCACACATTAATTAAATCAGAGTTTTAAGCTTAAATACAATATCCAGAGTATGCACAATGGGCAAGTGGACTACGGGTAGTCTAGCTAAAACTGAACGCAGTAACTCCCAAAGCTGATTATGCTACCCAAGGTAGCTGCTAACTAGATGACTTATGTGGCCCAAAATCATGGAATTCTGTGGCTTTATTAGAACACTACGGATTAAAACGTTAAAATTCCAAAGTTACACCCTTTACCGTGAAAATGACCATATCAAAATAAAGTTCTTGAGTAAAGAGAGCCAAAACTGAAAACTGTTTTGTCATAGTGCTTTCCGTAACATAGTTCTTGTCAAAGATTGACTTTGGCTTTGAGAAAATAAGACGTTTAAAATTGATAATAATAATAATAATACACAGATTTAGAGAGCGCTTTTTAAATGAAGAAACAAAGCGCTATGGAAAAGGAAAAATGCAAGAGGGAGGAAACATTAGGTGAAAAGGTGAGTTTTAGGTTCTTTTTGAAAGTTTGGACATTGGGAGAGTCACGAATGTGGGAAGGCAAGCCATTCCATAGAACAGGGGCAATGATGGAAAATGCTCTGTCACCAGCCAACTTGTGGGATCTTGGAATGGAAAGACAAGTGGCAGCAGTAGAGCGCAAAGAGTACCCAGAATGACGGGTGTGAAGGATGGACGACAGGTATTCAGGTGTAGATGAAGCAAGAACCTTATAAACATGGACGAGAGTGCGGAACTGGACACGCTTAGCAACTGGAAGCCAGTGCAGACTATGAAGCAAAGGAGAAGTATGCGTATATTTTGGTTCTCTGAAAATGAGTCTAGCGCACTTGTTCTTATTCCATAAAAACCAACAGGGGTACTACACCTTCCAATTTGTGCCTATTTTTGCATTTTTCTCAAAATTATAGCGCATTGGTGACAAGTAAGAGATGTATATTATAGGGGCATGGACTACAATTACTGCACTGGAAATTTTATTTCAGCACAGACAACAGTTGTGGAGTTACAGTCAAAAATGAGGGAAAACCAATTTTTGATCAATAAATCAATAACTACTTGCCTTGAGTTGCTGAATTTTCAGTGCAGTAGTCCTTGCCCCTATAATATATATCTTACTTGTCACCAATGTGCTATAATTTTTGAGAAAATGCAAAAATAGGCACAAATTGGCCAGGGTGTAGTACCCCTTGCTTGATGAGTTCCTTCGAACAAGACAGATTTGGCCTAGACAAAAGGCGACGTCATGAAATGAGATGCGCCCGCTGTGAGAAAAGGAACTATAAACGCTCTCAACAATGGACAGAACCTATACTGTTCTTGTTCACAGAAAAAAACCCTCCAAATTAAGTATATTACAAATTTAATGGTTTTTAAACATATGGATAAAATCGTGTTATTCTATGAAAAGTACGCTGACGCAGAAGGTACATCCTCTCATGTCATGATCGAGAAATTATAATTTTGGCTATAGCAATGGGAAACTACTGAATTTGTCGTGCAGTCTGGTGTTCCCCTATAAAGGACCTATATGTTCTTCTTCAAAATTAGTGTCAACTTCATTGATGAAGGCTCAGACACGGATATGTGTACGCAAAAGAAGCGATGTCCGAATCCGATGAGTTAAATACTAGTCTATTAAATAGTAGAATTCATTTATTTTCGGCTGTGGCTGTGCATGCGCATGATGCGCGAAGAGAAAATAAGTGTTATGTAAATGTTTGTCTTTTGTACATACCTTCTGTAGAAACTAATGATCCACATCCAATCATGATTTCTACGTGGTTTGTTTCAATTTAGGCGATTTAATAGACAGATTTTGAGGTAAGCTTATTGCAGTTCGTTTTCCGCGGGATTTTTTTCTCATGTAAACAAAGTAATAGAGGTCATGTCTGGGTCACATTGGGTCACGCAGTTGTTTGGGATAGCAACGACCCCGACTCGTTCACTATGCTTGAAGGGGTGAAGTGACTTTAATTTCATTTTTTTGTTTATTAATTGACAGAACGAAGTGATTAGAATAGTCCAAAACAATTTACCTTTTAATAATTTGTAAAAAAAATAATATTTTAGTTTTATCAACAACAACAAAATCCATAAATCATATCAGTTCTACATACTAATCGCCCCTTTAAAAAATGAACCATTCAAAGAATGAACTGTCAATCAATCAGCAGCGTTGTTGAAAAAGAAAAAAATTGCTATATTAGAAATTGAAAAGTTATCTTTTACCATTAAAAGTCAATATCAAATCCATTTTTTTAAATTCAGCAACATGATAAATAAAAAACTTTTATCATAATGATATTAATATGTGTATTTGTTATCTGAATCACTTATTTTTTTATTTTTTTAATTTTTATTATCAGGTAACACTAACTAAAATTGACATGCATGAGATTTGCGAATGTTGTTGTTGATGTTGTGTGATTTTGTATCTGGTTGTGTGTAAAACATACTTAGAAAATCATTCAAACTTATCAAATACTATAGTAAAATAAATAGAGAAGAAGAATCATGTTATGTTCCAAGTATGCAGGTAAGCTGAGAAAACATTGGATTGTTTCTGAAGTCAATTAATTGCGGTCTCAGGCCAGAGCAGAGGATATGTGGTTCTTGTCTTGTGTTTTCATGCACCCCACACACCGACATCGCCCGGTTAATAATTACATTAGTACAGCCAGAGACACTGAAATGAATACACGGGATCGATACACGTAAATGTGCTATGCACGATTGATATTCAGACTATAAATCTTTTGATACCGGGGTGGAAAATGATGAATATCTCCCGTAAATGATTTCGTATAAAGAAACCAGATCTGGTTCCTTGCGCTTGAACATATATATGTTCAACATGTATTATCGTCGTTAGGTTGCGCTTTGAAAAACTAGCGTGCGTCTTGAGCTGAAAAAGTGACCAAAATCATCAGATTTTATATAGCGCAGCGTAGACCCTCGTGGAGGTAGTCTCGGGCCAGACTGTATGTGGCTATCACAAACATACAGGATCGACGAGTGTCGGACCGACTGACACAAACTGACTGTGTAGGAGACTATCGTAAAGGCAGTTAAAAGCATATGACAATGGCGTATGTATGCTTGCTGACCGTACAGAGGTCAGTCACAGGCTAATGTCATTAGCCTTAGTCGGATGTCCTTCAGCCTATTATGTGTTTTATAAACAGGTGGGAACACCCTTGCTCGAGAAACACTAGCCACGAATTTGCTCACGGATGCCCTCGCATTCGTGGCTAGTGTCCCTTCGCCCTGAATATCGGTCGGTAAACAAATTACGTAAGCTTACCGTTACGTAATGTCATTGTAATAACAATAGGCAATTCTGAAATACCCCCTAAATACCTCCTTGTACATATCTTTACCTACCAATTTGTTACTATGCGTGTTGTTGAAGTAATTCTCAGTTCTATGTGCCATTTCAGGTGCATTTAGGTAGATATTTCATCACTATTTCTGGAAAAATTGCTCCAATATTCTCAGGTGATCGCCTTATTTCACGAAGTAAAAGGTCATTAGAATGGGAAGAGGTCATCTTATGCGAGAGTGGCAATGGATTAGTCCATTAAGAGAAATAGGGCGCGGCCAGCCATATCCATTTTATTAGAAGTTGACGCCCATCGGCTTATCGCTACTTCAGATGAAACACACTGTCATAGAGTGCCTGGATGCATCGATTCCATATTTGACAAACAATTAAAAGCCCAACTTAAAGCAGAAACCAACGTGAAAGGGTACTTCAACAATTGTTTATACGACGTCACATCCTCATCATAGCCATATTCACCCATTTTCAAATGGAATGGTCATCAATGCCGTTGTCAGGTTGACGACTGAGGGCAGCAGTTTAAGGTCAGGTTATGTCAAGTAAGCTCACGTGATAATAATATACTCTCATCTATAGAAGCTGTTAGCCTATGACCTTCCAGTCATTATTCATGAACATTTGCCTGTGTCAATTGCTCCCACATGGTGAGGCTAAATTTCTGCCATCTTTTCGTCAGCTGTGCAGCCAGCAAAAATCAGCTTATAATTGCTTCCAATTTTCAGGATCGTAAGTATCGAAAATGTAAAATGGTACGCCTCAATCCATGCAATAGAATAAAGCTTATAATGACACGCTTATGAAGTGTGTTTGTGAACTATGAAGCATGTTTACGTCTCGGTACAATTTTATGCATCGGACTATGCAAAAGCCTGGCATACTTGCCATCTCTAACGCAAATCAAAGATTTGCATTAGAGTACATATGCTCGAACAAGAACACCCATTCGTGGCTGTGGATTCACCCTACCATGGCATTTTCTGCCATGAAGATATCGGGGCGATGTCACTGTGCCCCATGGCACGCACATTGTTTGGTATTTATTGTATCCCCGAAAGTGTGCCAGTGTTTGTACTATTGTGCATTTTGCATGACATTGTATTGCAGTTAGGCATCCACAATAATAATGCATGCCCCTTGCAAGGGCTCTCACAAACTCACATCTATGCATGACCGGCCTAATGAGGCTAATCAGATGTTCTATCTTAATACTCATACTCATCTCCATTGCATCTGCATTATTGATCTTCACCTGAACTTCCCCTTGCCTGGAGGTGTGCAGTGAGCCTAACAATTGAATACCTGAGTGGAAGAAGGGCCCAACTCCATCAAAACTGTTTTTGAGATATTAGGAAAAAACTTAATATTTTGAAAAGTTTTATAGGCAGAATGTTTTTCTCTTCAGGGGACCTTTAATACATGAATATACAATATTTCATACATTCAAAATTAAATATGATGTTTCCATGGCAACGGTACAGGTCTTAATACGAACTGAAGTTGGGCCCTTCTTCCACTAATATACTGCAAGTGCCAGTTCCGTAAGCAGATGTGTTATAAATAGCTACAGAAATTTGGCAATTATCCATTAATTGCACAAGTAGAAGCATGTCAAGAAAGTTTATTGTAGTGAAAAGCAGATTTCATGGATGAACAAAATTCTCTTTAACCCAATATTTGTGGAAAAAGGGCCCAACTCCATGGGTTGGGCCTTTCTTCCATGAAAACCATGATTAAGTGTACTTGAAAGACTATTTGGAGAGTTGATTTTGGCTCATCTTTCACACACAAGGAAGAACAATCTGTTGGCAATAAAATGCTGGGTCTAACTCATTTTTGTAAAAAATTGGAGTTGGGCCCTTCTTCCACTCAGGTATTCAATTGTTTGTTTGTTTAATGGTGGTGGTCGTTGAAGTGCGGTGAAACTAGTGACATTGTTAATTGATGTCCTACATGTTACTTTTTACGCTATATTATATTAACACTATAAGACTTCCTGCATCTCTTTTCTTCATTAAATCTGCATTTCACAGCAAAAAAATGAAATTTCTTCGCCACCATGGCCACCCTGAAAATATCCCTATGAGACATTAATTTTTGCTTATGGTGACGATCGCTACGTCTTACGGCCACAAATTTGGTCATTTTACAGTCTTCAAATGTACTCAAAATTTTCACACATGCACCAAATATGTTTTGTTTAATATCTTCACATGAAGAACGGTAAGAAGTGATATTTTGTTAATAAAATTCGATACTGTGTGTGCCCAGGACCAGATAGGAGCCTCAGACCTTCGTATGGAGAAGGCCAGTGAAGTGTAGTGACGGAGGTGTGAGTACCTCGGGCTAGTACAACTCGAGATTGGAACCGACTTACCTAGGCCCTAGCTAGGGATGTTCATAAAATTTTGAATTTATAAAGATATTTTTGTGAGTAAACTGGGCTATTCAGAAATTAATCCATAAACCCCCTATGGAAGACACGGCCTTAATCATCATGGGGAGAGTGAATTTCAAATGAGGCTATACCTGTGTGGGTGACTCCATTTGAAATCTACACCTGGGAGATTAAGATCATGTCTTCCATAGGGGCAGGGATACAAAGGGATATCCTAGGTTACATAACCAAACCGGAAGATGTATCCTAGGTCTAGACAATAGGCGGATTAGTGGCCATTTTGTCTTTGACACAATTTTATTCATGTGTCCTTATACTTTAGTACACAAATATAAGTTATCAGGTTTACAATATTAAAATTATATTTTGAATACACAATATATTCTGTAGTAAATCAATCAAATGACGGTGTTTGTTCAGGTATTATATGCTTGATGAAATTAAACTGTCTGACCAGCTAGTATTCTCCTCCGCTGTCAGTGTGATTCCAGACACACCACGTACTGTGTTGCGAAGGTGGAGGAGACTATTAAAGCTGTATTGACGAACACGCATGCGTTAAAAATGATGTAGCCTAGGTCGAACAATAGCTTGACATAGTTTCCGGCATTGTTCCTATGCACTTTCACCCTCCTGATAGGAGGTGTATGGATTTCAACTGAAATAGCCCATTATAATTATTCTACTTTTTTTCTTCTCATTTTTGACCACATGCAGATCTCTAATTAACCCATTGATGTCGATAGTAAGATTAGAACCAACATTATACGCTCACTCTAAAACATGAAAGAAATTTAACAAACAATGGCGTTAGAAGACCCAATTCCTGCATCTAGCCATGGTGACAATAACATCCGCAGTGTTTCATCTCCAAGTGGTAGCTGTGCAGGTAATGCTAGTACACACGGAAAGCCACCAAACGATGCTGTGAATAATAATGACCAACAAGGTGATATTAACACTTTAGATGCTGATGGGTATGTGGACCCAGTCATTAACCAATTAGGTGCTGGTGGAGATGCAGATAATCATAAGACACAAGAAGTACATTCTGAACATTTTGGCGATGGCATCTCAGATACATGGTCGTCATCAACTCCGAGGGATTGCGGGGATAATAGCTTGAGTATACTGGGTGATTGGCATGGATTCAGGGGGAGACCTATCCAAGATGCAGGTACTATGGAGTTTAATAGGCAACTTGATCATGTTGCAGTGTGGTTGGAGAAATGGAAACACAATGAGGTAAGATTCCAGAAATTAATGGCATCCCCCTGAAGACATACATGTATTCAGGGGGATGTCATTCATTTTTTATCCGAATCTTTTTTATTCCACCCTGTATAACTTGAAGGTCACCCTGTATAATGATTTGAAATCTAATTATGAGTTGAAATCTAATGAGTTGAAATCTAATTAGAAACTCGATTGGTGTAAAAATTCATAATATTTGTGATGTAACGCTAAGGGTGGTGAGTGTATGACACATGGCCATGTACTCTTTGTTGAAAAAAACAACAAGATGCAGCCATTGGCTGTTGGTTATACAGGGTTATAACTGGTCCCTTAATTCTCTTAAATGCTGTCCCAGCCTGTCTGTAATAGTAGAGCGACAGAAATGCAGGCTTTAACTTTTGAAATGAGTCGGATTTGACCACTCTCCTAAAAGCCAAACTTCCTTAGGAGAGTAATTAATATAGCATGGCATTAACATTTTGTAAACTTAAAAATGATGTCCAATAAATAATAAATAATAAAATCACTCCCACGATAGTTCTTGTAATTATAAACTTCCTCTGGAGAGCAGACGTATGTACATGTAGTTCTCCTGTAACTTTTTATGTGCTTCAATATGTTAGAAAAGGTTATCGTTATGTCAAAACCAATTGAATTTGAACTATTTTTTTAATTTACTTTTTATTTCAGCGGTTGAAAATTTTGGAAGGACTGCTCCACAGAAGTAACTACACACAGCATAGTTTCTTATGGACTGCAACTCAACCGACGCTGCACAGGGATTTTATGTATACATCACAATTGACCAACCCTGGGTTGATTTTTCCACCAATCAGTAGTCATGTTAGTAGGGACACTAAAGCCAGAAGGGCTGTAAGAAATTACCACCATGTTAAGAGGTAAGGGCTAGTATATGTTAGGGCTGCTAGGAATCTGTGATTTTGGAGGCCTAAAAACACACCTTGATTTTCCAAAAAAAAAACACAAAATCTAAAAAAAAGTTATATTTTTTTTCACATATTTGGATAGTCCCTGGACCTAACGCCAAGTGCTGTTGTGTTCACTGTATAATTTATTAAAGATCTGAAAATGCATTGCTTTTGTTCACAAGTCTGTATCTTAAAAGGGCATTTCGTGATCCACAGCCTCATCCCCCCACTTTTCTCAAATAAAGTTGAGATTTTTATATCACTGGAAACCTCTGGCTACATAATGTGTATGTACAAAATATTTCTTGCAGATTAATTCGTTTAGCAAAGATATCGTGAAATTTACGCATTGTCTATGGAGCAGTGTAATACACATAATCATACATAACTCGCGAACGCAAAATCGGAATCAACTGAAATTTTGGGAATAGGTTTTTTTCGTGGATATCTAACGAAAAATGACATAAGTAGAGGATGCTAGGATCACGAAATACTCCTTTAAATAGATTTTGAAGTAAGCACACGTTACAAATCTGCCCCATTTGGATAAAAAATTATTATTTTTTGGTAATTTTTTTTCAATTTTTAAAAAAATAAACCACAAATGATTGCAGTACTTTGCTCTAGGTCAAGGGACTCTCCAAATCTGCTAACAAAATTTATTGATTTTTTTTATAGATTTTTCTCAGTTATGTCAAAAAACTCATTTGGAGACAAACTACACAAATTGCGCCATAAATAACGCAATTGCGTATCCCTAGCAGCCCTAGTATATGAGATGTATCTTAATCATATCTGGATAGAGATTTCATGTACATCGTATGCGTCACAGTTAATCCAATCCTTAAGTTATTAACTTTCCTATCAATCAGTATGTATGTAGTCATGTTAGAAATTATGTGGTATGTGTGATCAAGCAAAATCAGTCTGAAGTCGGACATATTCAATTTCTTATAGGATTGAAACAGCATTTGAAAAGCTACATTTTGCAAAACTGGACAACCAGTTCAAAAGATATGAGCAGTGGTTAATGGTTAAGATTGTTAAAGAGTTTCCAAAACAATAGGAAGCAAAACGAAATACTTCCCTTTGTTTGGCTATATCTCAAAATCAATATTTCCGACTTACGACTGATTTTGCACAATATTTTCACAGCTCTAAAATGTCCATGATTTAAAAAAATCTGTGAGTGAGAATATTTTGTGAAACCATATGTCAATCACAAAATTCGTAAAATTTTTATGCGTGTAAACATTTCAAGCTTTCATGTCTTCACTGAGTGTGATACACCCATATGAAGACCAGGGTTAGCATCAAAGATTGAAATTCGGGTTTTCACCCCCGAACTCAGTGTCAACTCACACGAAAACCAAATATGGTGGGTGAAAATAAAATTTTGGAGGTGAAAAATATTTTGGAGATGGAGCGGGAGATCGGAGTGACCAATTTCTTATCATATATAACTGCTACTAAGTGAATGAACAGATTTTGCCAATCACTCACAGACTTTCTCTCACAATGTTGCTCATATTTCGGGCCGAACTAACTGCAGTTACATAATTCATGAGTGAAAAAGCTTGAAATTGTGATTTTGGTGAGTGATTCACTCCCAAACCTAAGTTAATGCCATCCCTGATGAAGACACAATTTACTGAGTTTGTTTGTTTGTTTGTTTGTACGTGTTTATTTTTGACAGTGCACATGTCCAAAACAGAAGAGACGTGATGAGATGTAATGCTATCAATATGTTGTCAAGAGGATTGAATCCAAATGGCGATGAAATAAGGTAATAGATGTAGATCAGAATGATCTATAAATGTTTTAAATTTGTATAATGGTTGACATATACCAGCAATTTTTGGCTTTTATATGGCTTTAAAAACAAACAAATCTGAAGTGTATAAGTTGTACCATTTGTGATGTGATCAAGCAAAATGAGTCGAATGTCGGGAATATTGATTTTAAGATACCGGTATAGCCAATAAATCAATAATAGTATTCAACTGCCTTTGTAATTTACTGTTCTGATCGAGCAACACTAAATGGTTATATCTCTGAAGCCGTAAGTCTAATTATGATGGGGTTGTCAGCAAAGTAAAGTTCTGAGAATGGTTCATGTAATGACAATGAAATGTGAATCTCAGTCGGAAAATTTGCCCCTTTTTTCAATGTTTGCAAACTTGTTTTGAAAAATAAACCCTTGTGGTGCATGCATCATGCTTCTCTATACTTCCCTATGTTTATGAATACATATAAGATAATGGTTGATTACTCGCCTTTAAAATCTAGCCGACAAGGCCTGTATATATTGCTAAATATTTAGCATCCATTTTGTATCCAAATTTGTATAATTTTATCCAATCTACTAATTCCAGGAAACCAACAAGCCCACCAAATCCAAATCTGGCCAATGTCAGACTTCCAAGCTTATCACAGGAGGAAACGAAGGAATCTGAAAAACAGCTCAAGAAGTCCAAGAGTGATGCTAATAAACTGTCAAAGTCAGCCCCTGCTGGGTCAAGGTAAGATTAAGAAACCAGTTGCGGTTCCAAGATTTCTTCCAGGGATGAAATCAGAGGAGGGGGGCAAAAATGAGAAAATTCGCCTGAAATTTCATGTTTTTTCCCAAAATAGTGGGATTTTCAGTGATTTTTTTATTCTGAGGGGCAGGGATGAAAGTTTTCTGGTTTTTTTTACACAGATTTCGGGTTTTTTTTTACGGATTCTGGAAGCCAGATTTTTTTTGAATTTTGTTTTCAGGTTTTTTTTCAACAGGTACTTAAATCCCTGGAGGGCGATCAGGGTAAATTCACCCATGCGAAAGTCCCCTTGGTTCTGACACTGTAAACTTACAAATATTAGTTAACAACCAAGAACAAAGACTTCCAAGCCTAACACATGAGAATTCAAAGGAATTTGAAGAAAACCTCACAAAACAAATTTTGGGACACCCTGTACATGTATATTATGAGCTGCTTTATAACTTGGGAAGACAAATTTTCTTCTGTGTGATCAGACATAGGACATCTGAAACATCATAGTTATCACAGGGGTGGAATTTCGGCGGGAGTCCGAGAGTCGACTCTTGCAGAGACTCCCGTAAAAGTCCTATTGCGAGAGTCCATGTGGAAATGATCGGCTCAGCGAACTTACGTTTAAGTTCAACATGCCTTAAAACTCAAAGCCTGCAAAATATAAGGAAAAGTCGCCAAAGATGCAATGACATTTATGGAAGTGAGAGTATGATGACACATATTAAAAACTTAACTTGTGAGTTTATTTGTTAGTTTGTTTGTTTGAATGCATTTTACGTAGGCATACATATAATACCTTTTGGACTCCCGCAAGATTGCACAACGAGAATCCATTTACGGGAATCCATGGACTCTCGCAAAACTCTCTTGCGAGAATCCACTTGGACTCCTGTGGCACTTTACGAAATTCCACCCCTGTTATCAGATCCTGAAAATAAGCACTGTGATGTGACACCTTCTTGGAGAGCTTTTACCTACAATCAGGGCCAGATTTACCTTTTTTTGGGGGGGGGTTGCCTTGACCAGGCCAAAATTTGGAGGCCCCTAAACTTAGCATGGGGAAGGCATTTGCCCTCAAGTGGGCAAGTTTTGGTTTAAGTGTAAGATTGACAGTGGCTGCGGGAGCATTACAATTTAGAGGGAGATTAGCATAGATTTTACTATGACATTTCCACACACAAACAAATTCCATTTCTGACCATTTTAGCCCAAAATGAATGTGAAGACTTTTGTTATATAATGTGCTGGTGAGAAGCACGCAAAATTTGCAATTTTACCCTATTTTGGCCCAAAACAAAGTGTTTTTGGGGCTAAAAAGGAAGATGCACAGTGCAATTTGGGGAGGGGGGCCCTCTTTCCATCTGGCCAATGGTAAATCCGGCACTGCCTACAATATTCCTGAGCTTTCCTCTGTTATGTTATCGTTCCTACAGGTTGATAGAAGTTCCACCAATCAGAAGACACATGGAAATGAAACCACGCCCTCATAGGTCAAAGGTCAAACATCCTAACTACCATCCCGTGGAGGATGAGGATATCCCCAAATTAACCAAAGCTTTGAGTGCGATTCAGTTGAGGAGAAGCAGACCAACAATGGTACGTAAGAACAGATCTACTGTATATAGCAGGATTTGGTCAGTCGGCATGACAGACTTGCGATGGATCGCTTCATATCATTGGTTGTTTTTGCCAGGATTTAGCTGTTCAATCTCGCACCCTCTGACACAAAGGGGACGCTTACACTGCTTGACTCAATGGGAGAAATCACAAAACATGTCATAAAATAAATACATCTAAGTGAAACAATTCAAAAGTTGGATTTTTATCAGGGAATAAACTCCCAATAATTATAAAAGAAAAAGCAAATTGGTATTTTCTATGCAGAGAAAATTGACTGGAACTGAAGGCCCTGTGCAAACCAATAGGGATTTTGCAAGGGTGTCCCCCTTTGACAAACGTGAGAAGTGGGTAAGTGCAATAGATGGAACAACCCCGACTGATAGAATACCGCACCGTATACTCTCCCAAGCAGTTAAGTTAGCTCAATCGACAAGGCATTTAACTATGGTGCAAGAGGTTGCGGATTCGAACCCTGACAGTGGTTATTACGCGCTTGTGTTAAAAATTAAGTTGGTTTGAAACTCCCCTAGGCAAGGAACTTGCTGCTAATTGTCTTGTTGTAACCCATACAAAATTTGGGGAGCTGATCCTGGCTGCGATAGTCAATTGTGGAATGTCTAGGGTGTTGTACTTGTATTTTTAGATAGATATCTTATATCAAGATAATACTCACACTAAAGACCAAAGTTTACCGTTTTACTAAATTTAAATTCTGTGTAACATTCCGTTTGACAAAAATGCAATATTGACAATTTTTGGTTTTCATTAAAAACCTATAAATACTTGTTTCAAGAACTTAAATGACCATAAACTACACTACTAGATACGGTTCTTACCTGATTTCTTGCTACTGAAGTGGGCCCTGCACATCATTGGCAGTCATTATTATTATTATTATTATTAATGCTAGAAATGTTTTGTGGGTCTACTAATGGGTTAATAACCACTTATATTGTTTGTAATCATAGACTCAGCACGTGTTTTATTCCTTTACTGATTTTTTCCACAGTCTGGCACCAAGACACATGATCAGAGTCCAGTACCAGTAATTCCTATGGAGGCATGGCAGTTATATCATTGGTATGCAGAATGCTGGACAGGTGAGAGAAGAATGAGTTTGTCTGTCTGTGGCTGGGTGGGGGTGTGGGTAGGGGTGTGGGTGTTTGTGGGGGGGGGGTGTCTGTCATCAAGCCATGTGATCAGAGTCCAGTACCAGTAATTCCTATGGAAGCATGGCAGTTATATCATTGGCATACATGAGGGATGTATGGATTCCAACTGGAATAGCCCAATGCTGCATATTCTTTAAGGCACTTGTAACCGTACAAGGTTCTCTGTTTCTTCTTCTTCACAGATGTCCAGAGAAATGAATTCCTTCATAAGCTGTTAAAGAGACTGGATTCCAGGCAGTTGTATTTCATATCAAGCTACCTCTCAGTAAGTTCTAGAGTTTGTTCGGCTATAATTGGCAAAAAAATGAGACTCATAACATCATGTATTGATAATATAATGGTGTGCACACACAGTTAGGCGCAGCACGTACACAAGTTGTGTGTTGCATAATGTGTGACTGGCGCGGGCTTTTGTGAATTAACACAAGCATAATTTGAGATTTTATTGTGTATTGGGGGGGCATTGAGATGGCGCCGCCACTGCTAAGTTTTGAGCAGTGTGTCAGTATACTCATCCAGGGTTCTGACCCACTCTACTGTCACTGTTTTAGTTACTACTGTATAAGTGGTAATTTTCGCGTACAGTTATTTTTCGGGATTTGTAGTGAGAGACACATTTTCGCAAATGTTATTTTCGCAATTGCTCAGTCCTCCCCTATACTTGTAATACATTATTGCATATATTCGCGAGGTGTTATTTTAGCGGTCTAAGAGCTTCTGAGGCTGGTAAAATTTCAGGTTATTATTATACATCTAAACTCCTCAACAAAAGTTTGGAAAGTTTTTTCAAGCATCTGTATCTCAAATTATTTGTGATATATTCATATTGTGTTGCATATCAATGAATAGCTACAATACTCCCCTTTACAATGACACCCCATTTGAAACAATAACATTTTTCACGGCTGAGTACATGCCTTGTGAATGTAGTGGGTCTCAAAAAGAATTTGCCAAATTGACCATTATTCTGTGCAGCAAGCTGCAATCCCATAACTTCACAATATGGGATCTTATGCAATCCTCCAAGATGACACCGCTCGCTCCACATAGCCACGGTAGTCAACGACTACATACAGAATATGGGAGTAGAGTCAAAATGGCTAGTGGCTAGCGTTTGAGCACAGAATAATGGTCAATTTGGCAACTTCATTCACAAGGCGTGTACTCAGCCGTGAAAAATGTTGTTGTTTCAAATGGGGTGTCATTGTAAAGGGGAGTATTGTAGCTATCCAGTGATATGCAACACAATATGAATATGTCACAAATAATTGGAGATACAGATGCTTGAAAAAACTTTCCAAACTTTTGTTGAGGAGTTTATTATGAGGCTGGTTGAAGTCTAACCTCTTTGTTCTAATCACATTTATATCTGAACAGCTGAAACATGCCAGGGATATCATAGGTCTTCTTCCAGAGTCATTAGCATTACACATATTCAAACATCTGACCCCAAATGAACTCCTCGTTGCCGCACAAGTGAGTAGACTCTGGAACGAACGCTCTAGTCACGATGAGGTCTGGAAAGAGAAATGCGACCAAGTCAATATCGGTAAGTACATGTACACTCTAAAACTACTGAGGTCGTACAGTGTCAAATGAGAGTTGTGGCTAACCCTATTTGAGTACTGGCTATTTTACTATCCAATCGTTTAAACCAGGCCGGTCGGAAGCAAAATAAAAGTGGTGTGGCCTACATTGGGGGTCTGGGGTGAACCCTCAGCGGGTTTGAAGGGCAGAGC
Source organism: Amphiura filiformis (assembly GCF_039555335.1). Lineage (NCBI taxonomy): Eukaryota > Metazoa > Echinodermata > Ophiuroidea > Amphilepidida > Amphiuridae > Amphiura > Amphiura filiformis. The sequence continues at coordinate 16,926,891 of NC_092645.1, forward strand.
CCCTCATGGGGTTCAAGGGACAAAGGCCCTGGAAGCCCAAGCACTTTTGAAAAAGAGAAGTACAATTTGTACGGTAAGTTAATAGGACTAAACTTCAAAACTAGGACATTCAAAATAAAATGATCAACCATAAATTTTACCAATTCATGATAAGACTCGATTACAGTACACATGATACTAAATTCGTAAGTCACACCTCAAAAAATTAAAATATGTAAAATCAACTTTTCAAAAATCACCGAAGTTATCATATTTATACAATATTATACAAAATATTGAATGTTTTTGAGTACAATGGTAAGAATTGAGGTGAAATATGGACTGTTTTTAGGCTGAAAAGTGGTACGGCCATGGCCGTACCGGCCGTAGCGGTTCCGACGGGCCTGGTTTAAACGAATGCGGGGTATTAGGGAATAGAATACAGGGGTATCACAGACCCTGTTTATAGGCTATAGACTTATCACCCAAAATGTGTTTTTGGTCTGTTTATGATGAGAAAATCATTTGTTTAATAAAAAAAATTAAAATTAATCTCTCTTTATAACATTCAGTATCAGTGCCGGTTATACCAATCAGCATAGCTACAACCCTATAGTGGCAACACAGGAATATTATTATGTTGTTTTTTTCCTCAAATATTTATTTTTTCTTCTTCTTTTTTTTATTAACTATTGTTTTATCTGTATGATCATCTTTCCTACTAACACATTTTGTAAATCAAACAGATGATAAAAAGCTGATGAATATCAGACACATGCAGCACAAACGTAAACATAAGTCAGTCGCAAAAGGCAAGTGAAGGAATGTCTGTTATCAAGTCTTTATATATATAGATATATATATAGACAAAAGCACCTGTAGATTGCCTAAGGAGATTAGAAGTAAAGAGTCTGGATTCGGCCATACTTGTGTGTCGCCCATAGAGGACAAAATAGTGTTTTCGGATTATTTCGCCATGGGCCCATCAAACTTAAATTTCAAGTGCAAGATTATTTTTCGAAAAATGGGTAAATGTGTAATGCATCATGATGTGCACTATGGCCCACATATGTACATTGTAACGCTGAAGCTTAAAGATGCCAATGGTCATTCTATTTTGAGGCCCAACCGTGACAATTCAATATAGCTGACCATAGTGTAATGCATTCTGAATCCAGACCCGTTTTGTCTCATCTCTTTAACATAGCCTTACCCTTACTTAGTAGATGGATTGTTAGGGGTTGTGCAATAATTATGAGTCCAGGGAGAGGGTAAAATGGCAGGGGGGGGGGGCAAGAATTTTTGGCCAGCCGAAATGGGGGGGGAAGCAATTGCTGGCAAGCCGAGAGGGTGGAGGGGCAAGTAAATTTTGGCCCATATTCATGCCTTTTTAATAAAATGCTCTAAAAAGTCTTTGGAAAACAATACTGGAACACTTAAATATGCAAATTTTCCGCAATATATATCTACACCATTTAAGGTTTGCAAATTGGGATCCCAAAAATTTGGCATATTCAAAGGGGAAGGGGCAAAGATTTGTTGGCAGGCCAAGAGGGGGCTAAGCAATTTTTGGCAGGCCTAGGGGGGTGTAACCATTGTTTGGCACCCATTTACCCCTGCCCCCGCTATAATTATTGCACAGCCCCTTTATATAAATAGATGCTTACCACTTGTAATTAGAGAAACAGAAATAATTTAACAATTGCATTGCACAGCTGTGGTATTATAGATAGTCCCCTTTCTGCAAGATTGTGTGTTTCTTTACTACAATCTGCTGTTGCCTAGCTGTCAAATGTGTTTCAAAATCATACGGTTCAGAGGTGTGTTTTTTTCAAACATTTTGTCTTCATTAGGCTGTTCCATTAGAAATCCACTCTCCCGCTGTGGAAGATTTAGCTAGAGCTTTCCTCAAAGGGAGTATGGGTTTCAAATAGAATAGATAATTGGGTAACTTCTATTTGAAATACACACTCCAGTTGTAGAAGATATGTAAAGCCATACCTAGGTGGAGTATGGGTTTCAAAATAATTAACCCTAGCCAATTCCATTTGAAAAACATACTCCCTCTGTGGAAGACTTCTCTTAAATCTCCCACAGGGGTATGGTAGATTTCAAAAGGAACAGCCCATCCAGGTTACAAATGTCTTAAAGAATATGTAATTTTTCACACACTTTTAAGTTTTTTCACACACTGTCATATTGTGAAGTGCCAATTTATACACTAACTTTCAGAGGAGTATGACAGTCTTTTGCTCTGATTCACGCGAGCGCCCTGTTCCCTTCAAGAGTGCCGCTCTGAGATGACCAATGCTTCGACTTGTAATTGGCCAATCAGATTATCGGTTTGTTGTTCTGATTATGAGACGACTGAATCAGCCAATCAGAACCCCACTTCTGTGTTTACCCTGTGTACATTCTCAAAATGTAAACAAGTGCTGTTATCCTCTGCCAGAGACTCTAGTTCTACGTACATGAATATACAGTATTAGGAAAATATTTAACCTGATGACCACATGTTGACATGTTCTTTATATTTGACAAGTTGCCTACATCTGAAATCGAGAAAAATGGATGCATCGGTGATTGCATCTGAAGTCTTCATGTATACCCTGCTGCAAGCTTCCCTTCATGTTTCATAGATATGCACACTATGCACAATAGTGTAATATTTGATGCTTTGAATAGTTATTGTATAGCAGGATATTCTAACAGTTGTTTTTTATTTTAACTGTTCTGAAAAGATTTTGTCTTTTATTCATAGTTTCAAACAGGTACACATCAAAGTCTATGGTCAAAAACATTTTTGAAATTTTTTTGTCTTTTCTTCATGGAAACAGCTACACATAAAAAGCCCATGTTCAAAAAAAGTTCAAAATTAAAAACATCACGGAAATTTCCTGCTATGCAGTATTAGTAGCACGCAGGTAGTTTGAGTAGATTTATGCAAACTGCTGTAAAAATGGTATTATTTCACACTATGAATATGTATGAGCTAGTAGAATATTATTGAAATAGCTTGGGCCATATAGTTGTGTTTACACCAGGAGTATACAGTTTGTAATCATTTTTTAAAAAAAGCGCAGTGATTTATAGTGCGCTACGCACAGGCACAACGCCTAAACGTTGATCCACAAGCCTCAGCACACTTGACAGGTTGTCGCTGACCACTACGGCCGGCCCACATCATTCCACAAACCATTAAACAACAAATCAGGGACTTTGCTGCTTCAAGAGTGCACACCCTAGACATTCCACAAATAACCATCGCAACCAGGATCAGCTCCCCGAGTTTCGTACGGGTTACAACGAGACAAATTCAGATTGGATCAATTCGTTTTGAACAATTCATTGATGTCAGCACTGTTGGCAGCCATTACTGCTTGTAGACAGGAAGTCTGGAAAGGGAGCTTTATGCTGTGGGTGGTCATCTTGTACTTTCGAATAGAAAAGTAGTAAGCATGACCATTTTTAGACCAACATTTGTGCTTTTTTTCTTCAAGATGGAGAGTGTACGTACAACCATAGATCATTAAAAAAAACTTGATCTATGGTATTTAGCAAGACTTTCCATCGATGGATTTTTATATCCGTCAGCAAATATTTTCTAAATTAAGTATTTCACAATAATGAAAATTTTAAAGTCCCCCCATTAAATAATACAATAACTAGGTAAGTTTTGAGTAACTTTCATGAAAAAAAACCCAATTGACGAACTGTTTAATTTGAATCAATTGTTTCACTTGCTTTTCAAGTGTACTACATCAAGAGTGCACATCCTACAAGCTGTATCAAAATGATTGGTACCTGTCAGTTGTTATTGATAATGGATGAGTCTGACACATCAACATTCAACATAAGATGCAAATACTTTTTAGATTAATTGTATAACAAGCCATATACGTTCTAGACATTTCAAGAGTATCCTATGTTGCATTTTGCAATTTCAGGCTTTTCAATAAACATCAAAATTGATGGGTACCAAACATTTTGATACACTCTGTAAGACAGGTGGCTGAGCTCCGAAGGTTGAACAACGTAAAAAAAAAAAGGTGCAGTGATTTATAGTGTGCTACGCATAGGCACAACGCCTAGACGTTGATCCACAAGCCTCAGCACACTTTACAGGTTGTCGCTGACCACTACGGCCCCACATCATTCCACAAACCATTAAACAACAATTCAGGGACTTTGCAGCTTCAAGAGCGCACACCCTAGACATTCCACAAATAACCTTCGTAACCAGGATCAGCTCCCCAAGTTTCGTACGGGTTACAACGAGACAAATTAGCAGTAAGTTCCTTGTCCAGGGGAATTTCAAGCTAACTCAATTAGTGGTAGTGGTAGTTAGTCACCAACGATCTGCTTCTCGTAGAGTATTGAGGTTATGAATTTCATATAATTAGTGTAATGGTATTGACTTCAATATGTGCATGTGTATATCCTCATCCACAGAGGTACCAATTCCTTTAGAACCAGTCCATTGGAAGTCAGTGTACAGGGACAATGTGTTACTAGGACAGAACTGGGAGACTGGAAATTGTGCTACCGTTGATGTCAAAGGTCACACAGATAAGTAAGTTCATAGATTAATAACATAAAAGTCTTTTGCCTTATCCTCTGAGATATATACCACTTGAAATTGAACATGGCAATTTGCATAAATTATGCAATAATTATAAATTGTGCCATGTTCAAGTTTCATAAGTACCAAGGCAAAATTGAAAATGACACACAGTTAATGGGTTATTGTAACTTTAATATAAGAATTATGTATACATGGATTAAGTAAATACAATTGGTTGCAGTGAAATGTCTTGGTTAACAGCGTTATTTCTTTTTAATTGTCATTTACCAAATTTTCAGGGTGTTTTTGTTTAACATTTGACAGCGGACAGGGGGGAGCACTCAAGTTTCACAGTGTACACATGTGTGACCAAACACACGAATGAAGGGCCATGAACGCAAATCCCATTTAGGGGTCAAAAACACTTTTCAAGAAAAAGAGTTGCTTTTAAATGTCTAGTTTGTCAGTTTAGAGGTAATTTTAATGATCCTGTAATTACACAAAGCGTGTTTCCATAGCAAAATCTGTAAGGATGGTACCTTAATAAAATCCTGTCTAGGGATATCTTTCAGGTACAATCCTGTTTAAGGGGTAAAATTTATTGCAAAACTGTGTTAAATTCCTGTTTAGGGGTGTTTTTTGCTCAAAAGGGCAAATTATGTTCAGGGTATGTTTTGAAAAATCTCGGTCAAGCATGTGTACACTGACACTCGAGTGCCCCCCCTCTCATGGGGAGTTGACATGAGAGACTGGCAAGTGGTAGTAAAGACACCAACATCAAACTGTGCAGTCTAATGCCTTCGTCAGAAAATTGATATGTTTCAAAGCCCAGTAGTTTCAAAAACAAATGCGGAATGAGTTTTTTTTAAGATTTTTATTTTATTTTTTTAGATTTTTTTAAAACTGAATTTTGAATTAAGATGTCATTTTTGAGTATTCAAAAGTATACAGAATAAAATTGTGGTTGATTTACACAATTGAAGTACAAATATCCATTGTTTTATACCTAAACAATGCGAGTATTGAACCAAGTAACTTTTCTTCCAAATTTGTCTCAGAATTTTATGATTTTATGGCAAAAAAATAAAAAAAGGAAAATAAAAAATGTACCCTACTGACTCGAGTATAGCCCCACCCCATTTTGGGGTGAATATTTTTCAAAATTGGGGGGTGGGACTATACTCGAATTTAATTTTTTTTTGGTTTTGGAATGTCCCTGGACCAAGAGCTAAATGCTAGAATCATTTATGGTTGACTATGGTGGGACTATACGCATGTCAGTACAGTATTTGCCGTTTCAGCTTTGAGACAACAATTTTTTCAGCCTAATATATTGACAGCTTAATGATATTCAAATAACCTTCCTTTCAGGGTATTATGTGTAACATTTGACGGCGGACATCAAAGACTGGCAAGCGGTAGCAAAGACGCCACCATCAAACTTTGGGACATTAGATCAGGAGCCTTGATACAGACACTCAAAGGACACAAGGTTTGTTATAAATTAACCATATTGGATTGTCACACATAGTGTACCTCCCCGACAAATCAAACAATAAACTGCATCTTTATTAGACTAAGTCCATCACTCATCTACACTGCGCATGTACTTGTGTTATGCTTCGTGATGACTGAGTAACTTCCCAGCAAACACAAAACGTTTTCGCCATCATTCGCAAAAGGTTATAAAAGGTTGTCAGAAAATGTTTAAATGTCGGGTTATATAAAGGGTATATTGAGGGTATAAAACGTTTTCATAACATTAAAAACATTTTTTGATAATTACTGCCCTGCAAAAACAAAATGTTTTACAAACAACGTTTAAATGTCGGGTTGTATAAATGGTATAAAACGTTTTAATAACATTCCAAAAACATTTTTGAAAACTTGATACAAAACATTCTAAACAGAATGTTATTTGGGGGTTGAAAAAATATTTTGCGAAAAATGTTTGCCCAAAATATTTGCAATAACGCTTTTAAAAACGTTTTCATGACCTTTATATAACCCGACATTTAAATGTTACTAAAACGTTTTGAAGAACATTTCTGTGTTTGCTGGGTGCAAATATTTTAACATACTGTTATTCAAGTGTTGACAAAATATTTGGCAAAAAAATGTTTGCAAAAATAGTTCAGAATAAAATTGTGAAAACATTTTTAAAATATTGTTGTAGTGTGTTTTCATACAAAACGTTTGAAAACGTTTTCATGACCTTTATATAACCTGACATTTTAATGTTATTAAAACATTTGTACCTAAACCAAAAGCCAAAATATAACTTATTCAAAACATTTTTTAAACATTTTTGTGTTTGCTGGGTTCTAGTTCATAGCGACATTGGTTATAATAGCGCGACTACCTAGCGGCGCCCATATACGGCACGGTTGTACTGCATCACTTTGAAAAGATTGTGCTAAAAACAACAAACTTGGTCGAAAGGTCAACTTGGACACAACTGCTCAGTCTCAGTACAACCAGAATCTGGTTGCAAAGTGCGTCACTTTTTTTCCATATAGTTGACTCAGTCGTCAACCTTGACAGTTGACAAATGAGGGCAGCAGTCTACATCTTTATTAAGCTTGAATGTGTCAAAGGTTAGTGCTTAGCGAGCATTATCGGCACAACTCATAAGGCTATTCCAGTTGAAATCTATACAACCGCTATGGAAGACTTGACCATAATAACACAAGGGGGTGTGAATTGCAAATGGAATCACCCATTAAGGAAACCCCATTTGTAATTCACACTCCCTGTGTGGAAGAGTAAGGTCATGTCTTCCATTAAGGTCATGTCTTCCATTGGGGATGTGTGGATTTCAAATGGGATAGCCCATTACACAGAAGGGAAACAAGCATGCTGTTTAAAAGGTCGCATGATGAAATTTTATTTTGCCCTTCAGTTTTGAGATGCAAACATCTAATACAGACAGCAAAAGAATTAGGGTACCAGTTATTTTCACCCCTGTATATGAAGAGCTTTATTGCAAGCAGTTTTTGGCGGGATGCTCATCCTACCCAAGCATCCCGCCAATAACTGCTTGCAAACCCCCTTATATCAAAATTGGGCAAGTGGATGTAAGGGGTCTTGCAACAAAGATCTTCATATCCTAAACAAAGACAATTATAAGCCATACAAACTTTACTTTTGTCACCTGACGAACAATCCCAAACCCAATGCCCTAATGAGATAAAAATTTGTCAAGTTTGTGGATTCCTCTGCAAGTGTAATTTCCAAATCTAACTCAAGGCATCCATTGCAAATAAGAATTTACCTTTGTATTTCAGAAAGGTGTATGGTGTCTGCGGTTCTTCACCCAGCATCTCCTGATAAGCGGTTCCTTCGACGGCCGCATTAAGATCTGGAACCTGCGTAAATTCACCTGCGCAAGGACGATGTTTGGTCACGAAGGACCTGTATGGGCTATTGCACAGAAGAAGAACCTGCTTGCATCGGCGTCACAGGACAAAACGGTAAGAGTTTTATTATTTATAGTTGAAACTGTTGTTACAAGCAGTCATGTAGGCCCTACTCCTGATGCCAGAAAATGCATCGTTAATTTGTTTTTGTATTAAAGAGTATAATCTTGTTTTTGCAAAATGAAACTCAACTCAATCCTTATCAATAGTTCAACCTAGGTGGGAATACAAGTTTCTATTAAGCTTACATTATTAATTAAGGTAGAAGGGGACAAGTTGGCCATTTTTCTTATATAAATGTGTCAGGACTGTGGCATGTCTGTAGGTAAGCGATAAGTATATCACAAAGTACTCAAAAAACTAACAACTTCATATATTATACATACTAATTAGCTCAGTTACATATTTAATTAGCCCAAATTGCACAAATGACAAGCTGCTATACAACAAGAAAACATCTTCTCTGCCCCACGTCCTACTTATGTAATAAATATTTGTCTTGCCCGGTCCCTTACTATTTTTCTGTGTTTATTTCAGTTGAAACTTTGGGACCTGAAGACTTGTGGATTAGTTCATAATCTTGTTGGGCATAATCAGGCTGTGTTTTGTGTAGACATGGATGATGATGCAACCATGGTAATATCAGGCTCAGCTGATAGAGTGAGTATTTAGTGTAGGGAGGAGGGATGTGTACAGGTGTGGGGTGTGGGGTAATGATTTGACCATAAGCTTGTAGGGCTTATCCAGACTGTGTTTTGTGTTGACATGGATGATGTTGCCACCATTATTAATGTTTGCTAATGTGCTAATTCCAAGAACAGGTCACAAATTCTTGTATATAACTATTGCGTGTTTAGAGAATAAAGGTATTGTTTTAGCCGCTGGAATGCATCTATCGTCTCATACAACACGGGTGACATCATTATTCTAAGTAAAACAACAAGGCAAAGCGGCTAAAAACAATACCTTTATTCTCATTCTTAAACATTTCAATGAAAATTAAGATATTAATCATAAGTATACCAAATTTGAATCAAATTAAACCCTATATTTTACAAGGAATTACCTAGGGCTTAGAATCGATCAGTCCTGTTGTTGCCATGCACATTCCGATTGGTTCAAATAGCGCGTATAAGTATCGCTACGACACGCAGACACGCTTAAGGTGTGTGATATCGTGTCATATCACACGGTAAGAACCAATAAGATTGCAAGAACATTCTCAAGTGTTTAAGGGCTGGGGTATGAACGTTTGGACAGTATTTATTTTGGGACATTAGAGCACATCAGACATATCGAATGCATTCTGAATACGAAGAATGTCATTCTGATATCAAATATTTTTGAATTTTTGAAATTCGCAATTTAATACACATTTTATGGCAAATCATTAAAATTGATATTTTTGATATTTAACAGTACTTGAAGTAAACTTTATAAATCTGATGATTTATACTTAAAGTGTAGTATGGGTGGGATAAGTCGACGATCAATTGACAATTTTGACCTTTTCAGATTGAAGATATGGATTTTTTCCCAAAACACCAAACAAAAATAAGGTCTTTTTGGGAAAAAATCCATATCTTCAAAATGAAAGGTCAAAATTTTCAATTGACCGTCGGCTTTTCCTCCCTGCTACATACACTTTAAGAATATATCATTAGATTTATATAATTTACTTCGAGGACTGCTATATATCAAAAATTTGAACAATATCAAATTTTATAATTTGTCATAAAATTTGTATTATATTGTGATTTTCAAAAATGAAAATTATTTGATATCAGAAAGACATGCTTCAGATTCAGAATGCAATTCGATAGTTCTGAGGTGCTCTCATGTCCCACAAAAAATACTGTCGAAAAGCAATAAACGCTCATTTTAGATCCCTTAAGAATTCTTGTTATTGCATGTTTCTTATTATTTCCAGAGTGTTCGAATCTGGAGTGTAGAGACGGGCACCTACACCCGTCTGATATGGGCAAGCCAAACCACATCCATAATGAGTCTTAGCTATGATAAGGGATACTTTGCCATCGCCGTGGGTGAGGTGGTGTCACTATGGAGACTGGACACGGCGACATGTATACAAACGTTTGAGGAACATCATAAAAGGTAACATCTTTTTTGGTATTCTAGGTTGGTAAACATGAGTAAGATTTAATCTTTCCCTGGAGAAGTCCTTTTCAGAGGGCTGAGCTTTCGGAACTCTAGCGAGTGCCATCTTCAAAGCCTACTCTAGCGAGTCCAATCTTCAGAGCCTAGAGGGCTCTGAAGATGGCACTTGCTAGAGTTCTGAAAGCTCAGCCCTCTGAAAAGGACTTCTCTAAGGAAAGATTAAATCTTACTCAGGTAACGTCTTTGTTGCTTTGATGACATTTTATTGTTCAAGGGATGAGTACTAGAGAGGATATCTTACTTCCCACAATGCATTTCTTCCATTTCAATTGTCTGTTCTGATTTGCTATCTAGTGCAACGTGGGTCGATAGTAACAAAAAGTTCCCCAATGAACAGAGCACATCCAGACCTTGCAAGATACGTTTTACTTCTTGACTATCGACCCACGTTTAGCCAGTCTATTCTGAACATGAAAACAAAGAAAACCTGTACAAAGTGATAGGAGTGTCATTTGATGTAATGAGGTGATGCATCATGTTGCAAAGGATTCTGGGAAGAGTAAGATATCTTCTCTGGATGAGTACTGATGTATATCCAACAAACATGTTCAAATATTATGAATTATTTCATGAATAGAACCATAAAACCAGTGATATTTTTTGTATTTTAATGAATAAATCTCAGATAACTAGCATTTATATCCTTTAGTGGATGAGAAGTTATCTCATTGGTCAAACACAAATGTCATAACATTAAAGATGCGCTTAAACATGAATCCTTCCCTGGTATTTGGCATTAACTGTTTGTTGATTTGCAAGTCTGAAGCAGGAGGATGAGAGTTCATAAGGGCAATGTCAGGGACTAAAGGTCACAGTCATGCGTAAACATAATATACAGGGTCGGATCCAGGAATTTTTGATAAAGGGGCGCCTTTTGGTCGACGACTTTAAAAAATGTGTTAAAGGGGTTACCCCTCGAAAACTCAACGGTTTTGGCCCATTGTTTGCTGTTCATGGCCGAATTTGTTCCTTTGTTTAAAATTTCTTACAATTTTTGTATTTTTAAGTTACCGGCGCCCTTTGCTAGTCAAAAAATAGAGGGGGCGCGCGCCGGCTGCGCCCCCCCCCCCCTAAATCCGCCCCTGGTATAGCACCAACAACCATTTTGTTCATTGTAACGGATGGTTCCTGTGGCTAATAAGAAATCGTCTTTGACCATGCACAGACAAAACTCCACCCATATCATATTCTGGCTCATCAGAAAAAATATTTAATATCCCGAATTATACTATGCCTACCAGTTCCATGGTATAACCATTTGATATAGTTGTTATACCATGTTTAATATATTCGTATTTATTGTATAATAAAATGTAACCAAATGTAAACAGTGTGTGAATCACAAGAATAATACCATCTGCAGACTTGGCTAATAAGCATGCCGGGACGGATATTGCCGTATGCTGATCTATGTCAATTAAGGCTACCATAGCATGCTGACCTATGTCAATTATTATTATAGACATGGTATATGCCTACCACTTATGGACCACATAACTTTGTGTGACCTTGAGTGAAAGGCATTTCCCGATAGCATAGTAAGTTCCTTGTCTGAATTGGGCTTAGAAGGTGTCACAAAATGTGGACCAGTTTGACATCAAAATCTTCAACCATAAACATGTTTTACAGGGTGGCCCAGAAGTTCCTTTACCATTTTAAAATGCTACATCTCTGCTACAAGTTATCCTACGAACAATATAAATAGATTTTCACAAAGAGGAAACTTGTACAATTGTTTTGATACCTAACTTGAACAGTTTTCTTATCAATGGTAGATGCAAAATACAAAGAAACATTTCATTGCCTTAGTAGTCTTTTGTAATTTTGAGAACAAAGTACAAAATATGGTTCAAACATGCATTTAAACACATTTATTCACCAATCTTTGCACAAGAACAAATGATAATGATACAAATGAAAGGGAATAATCCGAAATAATAAGGGTGGTTAAGTAACAAATGCATGCTTAAACCACATTTTGTACTTTGTTCTCAAAATTACAATAAATGACTTATGCAATAAGCGTAGCAGGCTGACGATATATCAAACCGATCATTATGTAAAGAATAGTCAGTAGAGCTGAAGGGTGTAAGGGATCTAAAAGCTCTATTTTGATTTGTTACTCAGATGATGATATCATGAATTAACCAATCAGAGGATCTGTAAGAAAATCAGTAGTGACAAGCCTTGATAAAAAAGTAAAATATTACATTTTATGTTACAGGGTGGAAGCAATTGGCCTACGAGTTGATGACACATCATCCCCTGACACACCTCGTGGACTGCTAGTGACGGGTGGTAAAGATGGTATGGTCAAGTACTGGGATATCGACAAGTAAGTGTACAACTGTAAGCCAAGTGTAATAGTGTACACATGAGTGACAGAAATTTTCTAGCAAAAGTAGCCACCCACAATTCAAATGCACACCACATTTTGGCCCGTAACCATGTATTTAGCCTAACATGAAATGTTTTGAGACTAATATTTGCAAAAACAAATTGAAAACCTTGTTCACTCTGCAATGACTGTAAATGGTGTTTCTATATGTCAGCAGTCCTAGGAAGCTGTGATGACGTCAACACGTTTGTAGGTTGCCATTTCGAAAAACCAGACTTGCTGTGTGAGAGGAGTAGCGAACCCATCCTCCACAACAAGTTAAAGCCATATTATAACATTTTCAAACAAAATAGATCAGCATTTCTTTGCCATAAAATGTTAGCTTTTACTGTCAGATATATCCCTTTTATTTTTGAGCCGAACAACTACGGCAAAGCAAAGAAAATGGGAATTTACTACCAGCGCACATGTCGCCGATACGTACCACTCCTTCGGTCATGTTATAGTACGACCTTTTGTTGTGTATATCACCGTCCCGCACGCCGAGTACATACTGTGTGTTATGAACATCGTGTATGCGTTCGACTAATAATTCCATCGTAATAATAAAGCGCCGGTTCCGGCGTTTTATTCAAAATCTCGGATTTTGACAAAACTGCAGCACCTAGAGTCTTGATTTTTGCAGGCTGTATTGGTTTAATAAAGTACAATTTAATCGTGTAAAAAAATTAATTAAAAAAATTCAGTGAGGGCATCCTCCTCAGCAAATGTTATAATATGGCTTTAATTAAGGGGAGTCTGGCATTAATTGCCTTGACTTTACATGTGCCTTACCTTAATGTATGGGAGAGGCGGTACCATATCCAAAGAAACTACTTTAGACAAATTTGAAAGCAAACGTATCTTGTTTTAGAGACATGTGTTAATAACTTGTGTTTCTCAAAGCTAAACTCATTCTGTCTTTTGGCCTTCACAGATCCAAAAGCCGAGTAATGCTACGCAGCCGTGGCAGCGAAGTCAACGCCATCTTCTTTGACGAGACCAAGATCGTCTGCGCATGCGCAGATTTCAAACTTAAAATATGGAACTTTCACATTGTAGAGGAAATGGCGCCCTCCACGGCCAGGAAGACCTTTACTAGAAAGTGATAGAGAATTTCACATTGTAGAGGAACTAGCGCCTTGCCTAGAAGGTGATAGAGGATTCAAGTTGAATGTGAAAACTGATGGAGGTATCCTGTAGGGTTTATCCTGTAACGTTTCTATGTAGAGAAAGTAGCCCAGTGTGTAATTCTAGTAAATCCATCATACCGTCTGTATAATTCTCTTTAATTAAAGGGGCATTTCGTGATCCACAGCCTCATCCCCCAAAAAACACAAAAAAAGTTGAAATTTTTTAACCACTGGAAACCTCTGGCTACATAATGTTTATGTACAAAAAAATTCTTACAGAGTAATTCGCTTAGTAAAAATACAGTTGACTTTGAATTACGTTCTGGTACACCCGTAAGAAATTACAACACAGTGGCCTATGGATCAGTGTAATATACATAATCATGCATATACTCGCAAACGTAAAATTGGATCACAAAATAGCTCAAATTACTCATTTAATGCCACTGGGGGCGCAATATTTTCAAAAAAAGGGGAGTGTTTATTAGAGTGAATTTTCAATAAAAAACTCACAAAATATGATCCAGAACACACAAAATGTTTTCCGGAACTCGCAAAATACAACTGCCGTGTGCATTTAAGTGCATTTTTATGCAAGAATGCTATTTATTTCTATGCCAAATCAGCATTAAAATTTGCAATACATTGTGGTACAGTTTGTGGACATGTTGCACTCTGACCTATCGGGAAAATTGTTCTATGTGCGTACGAAATATTGTTTAAAATGTTTTACTAGAAAAAAAAATATGGTTATTTCACAAATTAACAATAATAAATGAATGAATAATAAGTAAAGCAACTTCCCTGATAAGTCAGAGTTCAAAGTGTTCAAAAACTGCCAAAACCGTCCCACTATGATTTAGGAATTTGTAATGCCGATGTTGCCTATTTCCATGATAATATTGTCCTCTATTGTCATAGCAATACAATAGAGATGGCTCCTAGTCATATGGGGTTCATCAGTATGCGATATGTATAAACTAATATTATTCCGTCCTGTATATTTTATTAAGTATTAAGATAAAGTATTTAAATACTTCTTATGTACATACATGATGCATATAAAAGCACAAATTTTGCCGTCAAATATTGTATACAGTAACAAAATTGTCTGTGAATATTGTAAGTGAATTGTAATTTTTATTGATACAGAAATCAGTGATATGTACAGTGTATTTCAGCATGTAGGAACCAATGCATAGAAAAGTATTCCGTCCTGTATATTTTTGACCAAAAAAGTATAAGTAATAAAAAAGATATTTCCTTTTTTACGTACGTTCATGATGCATATATAAAAGCATACATTATGCCATAAAATCAATTATTGTGTACAGCAACAAATTTTTCTGTGAATATCACAAATGAACTATATGCCTATGAAAGAATCCTTGCAAATGTTTCAGCATCATAAAGCTTGTAAAATCATGGACACATGAAACTATTATGGTAAATATTTCAATATTATGAAATATAAAACGATTATGGTAACTATTTTAAAGTTATGAGCCGTGTTTTGTGCGTATAAGGGTGTAAATGCAAAATTGATAAACAGTCATGCTGATTGGGTGATCAACATGCAGTCATGACAACAACGCTGTTGACCCATTGGTCATATGTGACCCGCTCTGACGAAACCTGCCATAAGTCGCACTCAGCCATTTAGAGATACAGCAAGGTGTGAAAGGTGTGAAAAACCTTGCTGATTTTGTTTTTTACTTTTTATTATTTTTTGGATTCCTTAATATGTTTACTTTAACCTACCATTGAAAACAAAATATTATTTTACGACTAAAGCACCCAAATCTAGCATTTTCTGAGCCAAACCAAATCCATAAACATGTCATTTTACAACTTTAAAGCCATTTTTCTTGCATTTGCCTTTTCTTTATGTGTCGCTTCCCCCCTTCCTGTTGAAAGACCGTAGAATGAGGACCACATATCCCAGACACATTATTTTGGTATCAAATGAAAGCTGAAGATCCATACTAATGAATGATGACAACAAAACCTCAATTTTCAAAATTAGTGACTTATGTCTGGTTTTGTGGGAGCAGGTCACATATACACTAAGCCAAAAAAGAAACTTATAATATTTCACAAGGTCATATCTTAAAATCCTGTCCATCAAAATTAACCAAAATTACACACAGGATTGCCTCAATACTCTACTCTAAACACATGTTAGTGTGGCCAACTGACACAACCGCAAAATGCACTGATATGGAACAACTTCCTAGACCACATTCGCAGCCCTATTCAGCATCGAAGTGGTTACGTAATTCTCTTGGTTACGGATCACGCTATTTTGGTGTGCCTTCAAGTGCCATATACTTTGTGTGGTGATTGTTTCGATCGTGGTTCATAACTCAAGCGCGTGATCCCGTTGACATAGTAACATTACGTAACTTCGATACTGAATTGGCATCCAGCAAAAGAAATCTGTGAGAATGGCATCTTGAATCACAGGTCACATCCAACAATTTTAACAACATTAAGTTAAAAACATTAAAGAGTGTCAAAACAAACTTAGCAGGATCATCATGTCACATGTCCAAACAAATAATGAAGTCCTTTAGTAACGGGAAGTATGGGGCAATCTTCCCCAGGATATCATCAGGAACTTGATTGGAAGCATGAGCAGGTGCACAGCATGCGTGCAAGCGCACGGTGGACACGGTGGACCGTTACTAAAGGACTTCATTATTTGTTTGGACATGTGACATAATGATCCTGGTAAGTTTGTGATCTGTTTGTATCGGTTGGTAAGTTTGTGACCTGTGATTCAAGGTGCCATTCTCACCGATTTCGTTTGCTAGGTGTCAATAGGGCTGTGAATGTGGTCCACAAAGCTGTTCCATATCAGTGCATTTTGCTATTGTGTCAGTTGGACAACTGCTTGGTTACTGACATGTGTTTAGAGTCGAGTATTGAGGCAATCCTGTGTGTAATTTTGGTTAATTTTGATGGACAGGATTTTAAGATATGACCTTGTGAAAAATTATAAGTTTCTTTTTTGGCTAGTGTATATCGATGTTCACCCCATCAATGACAGAAAGGGCCAATTATTGTCTATACCTCAAATATAAATCAAATGTTTCAGCATCATGTAATGACCTATTTTATGTTAAAATAAAATTATGACTTGTGAAATTAGATTATTTTGTATTTCAGTCTTATCATAATATGTGATGCGATCAGTCGAAACTCGGAAATTTTAAATTTTCAGTTTCTTATAGGATAGTAAAAAGCATTTACAAAGCTGGATTTTGCAAAAAAAAACCCCATTGAAATTGAACAACCGGTTCTACAGATATGAGCAATTAAAGAGTTTCCAAAACAACAGGAAACAAATGGAAATATTTCCTTTGTATGGCTATATCTCAAAATCAATATTTCCGAGTTACGACTGATTTTGCTTGATCGCATCACATTTGTTGATTCCTCTTTCTCCACATACAATATCTATGGACTTAAGGGCAGAGTAATGGGAGAGAACATGGACCTTTTCGAGCTTCATTATTTCTGAATTGTATGTCCAAAGTATATAAAAACATTTTTGGAAAGGAAATGAGTCAAGGAATCCCATGGTGACGTCAGATTTGTTCAAAATTCTCAAGTTTTTGAAAAAAATCAAAACAAATCACTTTTTTTCTTTTTTTTTTTTATGACAACTTAGAAAAAAATCCGTTCGAGATAAAAAAATTCAGTTAGCTTTTCATGAAGAAGAGACATGAACTTAGGGAAGGTTTTTTATTTTTTTGAAATCCGTCTATTTTTTCGAAAAATTCAAAAAAACATGTGAAAAAAGCCATTTTGTCACTCTATTAAGCTAAAATTGCACATAATGGTGTATATTTTTGTTTAAAACAAATATTTTGAAAAAATGAAAAACCTTCCCTAGACTTTGATGTACTCTAAAGGATAGTGCAAAAAGTTTACCCTTTGCTTGCATATTTTTCGAGTCATCTTGTCACAAAAATCGCGCAACATTGTCAAAAGTGAACTCTGAGAAATCGACGTTTTAGTAAAAAAATGTCAAAATTATGCACAAAACATCCTTAAATTTTAAAACGGTAAGACTTTCACACTTGTAAAAACTGTATCTGGTGCATGGTTAGTCTACTGTGTAGACCGTTTTTATTTAATAATCACTGTTATTTGACCTTCCCCCTCTGACCATGGAAGCGCCATCTATGCTGTTCTGAGCCAACAGCTAATCTTCAAGTTGAGGGCTCACTCGGAAAACCGCTGCCCGTCGAGAACCGCACCATCCCGGGAAAAACTTTTTCCGGGTCTCGGCTTGCAGCTTTCGTAGTGAGCCACCAACGTTAAAGATTAATAGCTATGCTGTTGGATCAGAATAGGAAAGATGGCGTTTCCCATGCATAAACAGAGAGGGGACGACAGAAAACAGTGATGCTAAATGAAAGGAGTCTACTACAGTAGACTAGTGCATGGTCTAAATATGCATCTTTTTGCACCAATGAATCTATAATGTCTGCTTTCAGTGCGCCAAAATTCAAAATAATTCAAAAATCTAAGTGGCATTTTGACTGCAAATTTTTGTTTTGTTTACACCACATTTGCTGGCGTTAACAACACACCGAATGCGCCTTGACTGCGTTGGACATACACGCAGAGTTGCGCCGCGACGCGATTCGCGCGCGTAATCACAATATTTCGCATTCGCGCATTTCTGACTCATTATTTCCGCCAATTTACTAAGCTGTCTTGAGCCATGTGACTTTTTAGAGTTGAAAAGAGTGAAATAAATCAAGCAAAAATACGAATAAATATTAGCAAGTTGTATTTTATCAGTTTCAAGTGAAAGAATACATCTTAGTGTTGATAAATATCAAAAAATCTCAAATTCGGTCGTGGACGAATGTGTCTTCCAATACTCTGGCCTTAAAGCAATAATGTACGTTTTTTAAGTGAATTTGGTAAATTTTTCTCTCTATGCACAGGTTTTGCAATCAATAAACACATTTAACTGATGAAATATCATTTGTAACCAAAGATCTCATTAATTATAACTAGTTTTGTTTCATATCCGACCTCCTCCCTCCATGTCTATAACGAAACCAGAGGGTCACAATAAATAAAAAAAATAATTTGACATTTATACAGTACCTTTCACATGTATCAAAGTGCTTTACATTTATTCCACTGTCGTGAGACTACAATGCCCAAGGCATGCTCATACCATTGGGTGGCGCTCAAAGGACAATATTCTAAACAGCTCCCCATTTTACCCCTGGGTAGGGAGAGAGAAGTGAGGTAAAGCACCTTCCCCAAGTGCACAACATGATGGCACTGCCGGGGCTCGAACTTGCAACTATCTGATTGAGAGGCAGAGCTTGTACCACTTCGCCACCATGCCCTAACAATATAACATTGATGTCGATGGAGTCGAGAGACCAATAAATAAATAAATATCGGGCATAAAGCATCAAATTTTATCATTATGTTTGGATCCAATAGTTTCACACATTTTGATCACAGCAGCTGATAGGTCTACCCCATCATGCTTTGCGGTACTATAGAACTACATGTGCCATAAAGAGTGGAGGATGTTTGTCAGAAAAACATGACCTATAAAGTATTGTACAACTGTCCATAGCTTTTGATTTTTATTCGGGTGCGCTGTCGGATATCACATTACCGGTGCAGCCGGTCAATGTGTGAAAACTACAGTACTGGTGCAGCCAGTCAA
Source organism: Amphiura filiformis (assembly GCF_039555335.1). Lineage (NCBI taxonomy): Eukaryota > Metazoa > Echinodermata > Ophiuroidea > Amphilepidida > Amphiuridae > Amphiura > Amphiura filiformis. The sequence continues at coordinate 16,946,257 of NC_092645.1, forward strand.
TGTGTGAAAACTACAGTACTGGTACTGGTGCAGCCAGTCAATGTGTGAAAACTACAGTACTGGTGCAGCCAGTCAATGTGTGAAAACTACAGTACTGGTACTGGTGCAGCCAGTCACTGTGAAAACTACAGTACTGGTACTGGTGCAGCCGGTCAATGTGTGAAACTACAGTACTGGTGCAGCCAGTCAATGTGTGAAAACTACGGTGCTGGTGCAGCCAGTCAGTGTGTGAAAACTACAGTACTGGTACTGGTGCAGCCCATATGGAAAAGTAGTCTCTTTTGCTCAAATAAAAGGGGTCCCACAGTTAAGCAATGGGAGAAAATTGTCTTTTTCACTTTCAACTTCAATTATTATAAAGGGAAAGTCTTTTATTTTTGGCTCACTCTTAATTGTCTCATGTATATATTAAACTCTACTTTCCCCGATTTTCAAGGAAATCTGATGAAAGACCTCGTCATGACAGGAGCACTAAACACAAGGTATTCCCAAAATCTCACTCAATTTACTGCGAAATACACTGACATGCACCCCGTATTATTAAAGTAGCGTGCTATAGACGGCCGGTCACGGCTCACTTGATAATAGTCAGTCCGATTGACTTGGCTCACACGATATTTCCTAGAAATACTTTGCCAGATTCTACTCTCTAAAAAGGAATCCGATTGGTTACAAAATGCAGTCGTACAGTAGGAAAAACCATACCCTCTTCCGTACAGCCCTGCTTAGTGTGCTGTGTGGTAATGTATGCATTGTGCATTGACCTCGAACGCTTCTGTACACACCGCGTGCACACACTGGAGTCGAGTATAATTTATTTAAAGAGACTTTCATAGGAAAACTTTTCCATATGGTCACTGTGTGAAAACTACAGTACTGGTACTGGTGCAGCCAGTCAATGTGTGAAAACTACAGTACTGGTACTGGTGCAGCCTGTCACTGTGTGAAAACTACAGTACTGGTACTGGTGCAGCCAGTCACTTGTGTGAAAACTACAGTACTGGTGCAGCCGGTCAACGTGTGAAAACTACAGTACTGGTACTGGTGCAGCCGGTCAATGTGTGAAAACTACAGTACTGGTACTGGTGCAGCCAGTCAATGTGTGAAAACTACAGTACTGGTACTGGTGCAGCCGGTCAATGTGTGAAAACTACAGTACTGGTACTGGTGCAGCCAGTCACTTGTGTGAAAACTACAGTACTGGTACTGGTGCAGCCAGTCACTTGTGTGAAAACTACAGTACTGGTGCAGCCGGTCAATGTGTGAAAACTACAGTACTGGTACTGGTGCAGCCGGTCAATGTGTGAAAACTACAGTACTGGTGCAGCCAGTCAATGTGTGAAAACTGTAGTTTTCACACATTGACCGGCTGCACCGGTAATGTGATATCCGACCGCGCACCCGAATAAAAATCAATTGTTATGGAATTCCACTTACTTATAGCTTTCAAAAAATGTATTCTTATGTATTATTTGTATGTACTTGCTGTAGAGTAAGCATATAGACTGCAATGCATGATGGGTTACTCCCCTCAGCTGCTGTGCACTTGGATTCACCAAAACATAATAATGGTTTCAATAGGATTTGAACCGTTCACCTGAAAATCAAAATCCGTACAAAAGACATACAGATGAAAAAATGATAGTCTCCACCTATGGTGAGACAAAAAAGTGGATATAGTGTGGGTTCACATTTAAGAGTTTGTTTCCAAAAGGCGCTAAATCCAAAGGCTGCTTTATGTAAAATTCAATTGTAGATATTCCTAAGAGTAGCAGTAACCTTGCCAATCTAATAACATTGGACCACTAGAATTGTTATAACAATTCTTTGGATATCTTAAAAAAATAATTGCAAATCTCTTTAACCTCCTACGTGCGAAGACAAAAACAATAAATAAATATAAAAGAAATTTTTTTTTGTTCCAAAAGGAGCTAAATCCAAGGCAGCCATTTCAAAACATTGCATTGGAGAATTTTTAGGGGCCAAAATGATTTTGAAAATAGTAAGAAAATAAGCTAGAGTTACAAACATATCTATTCCAATCGTTAAATGTCATTTAAACTTTAAAATGTTAAAATATACCATAAAAATGTGACACAAGGCAGCTATTGGATTTAGCACCTTTTGGAAACAAACATATATACAAAGATTAGAAAGAGGCAACAATAAAACAATTAAACCACATTTTTCTTTCAATTTGTATTTTATTTGAGACATTTTACAAAATACAAGAATATACAGAAAGCTTTTGTTTATATTAAGGGTTAGGGGCTTGATGACATGGGCTATATATCCACTTGAAATCTACAATACCACTGTGGAAGATTGAACAATTTAAGTCTTCCATGGAGGGAGTATAGTTTTTCAAATGGAATTGGCTATGGTTAATCATTTTGAAACCCACACTTTTTATGCTAAAGTTGCCAAATAGGAGGTTATTTGGTCCGAAACCCCCATACAGGTTATTAGGGCTGATTATCAAAATATTGGGGCATTCATCCCCCGATCTACACCTATCTCAGTTTCATTATTTGCCGACTTCGGCCTGATTGGATCAGATCTGGTCACATATTAGACCTGCATTGATCATTCTGTTTGTTTGTTTTTTTGTCAGGGATAATTATTTGATCATAAAGGCAAGCTATATATTATAGAATTCTTAGTTCTTTGGTCAATTTTATCACACACAAAATATAATGATGTTCAGGATATTTTTGCCCTATTGTAGACATTTCCCCTAATGTCTTATATTGAAAAGGTGGAAGCCCAACAGGGGGTATGCATTCCACATGATAGGGAGTATATGATGTAGGGCTCAAAGGCAAGATATTACAATTCTTTGGTCAATATGTGACTCCTCGCCACAACTGAGCCCGGATGTCGCCAGTGCCACTATTGAGATATGCTCCATCGAACTTAACAATAAACAATAGGAAAGAAAGGATTTATTGACTGTTTTATTGATTTTTCACTACTTAAATGTCAAGTACTATAGACATGATATACATCATTTTAAAGCTAATTTCAAGCAAAATAATTTGGTTGAATATCTCAAAAATGATGATTGGCGACATCCGGGCTCAGTTGTGGCGAGGAGTCACATATTATTACACACACAAAAATATTATAATGTTCAGGACATTCTTGTCGTAAAGTAGACATTCTCCCTAATGTCTTATTTTGAAAAGGTGGAAGCCCAACAGAGGGTATGCATCCCACATGATAGGGAGTATATAATGTAGGGCTCAAAGGCAAGATATTACAATTCTTTGGTCAATTTTATTACACACAAAAAATATTATAATGTTCAGGACATTCTTGTCATAAGGGACGCACTTTCATTAGACTTCAAGGGTGGGGTTAGGAAGTTTTGAAGAAAAAAAACTTCCCCCCACTCCATGAGCAAAAAGAAACTTTCCCCACCAACACTAAAAAACCCGAAAAACCTTCCCCACCTAACTGTGTATAAATGCATGAAATTAAAAAAAAACTTAGGCGGTGCAATTTGTTCCCCGACCCCAACTTCCTAACCCCCTTGAAGTCTAATGGTGCATCCCTAAAGTAGACATTAGCCCTAATGTCTCCTTTTGAAAAGGTGGAAGCCCAACAGGGGGTATGCATCCCACATGATGGGGAGTATATAATGTAGGGCTCAAAGGCAAGATATTACAATTCTTTGTTCTTTGGTCAATTTTATCACACACACAAAATAATAATGTTCAAGTACATTTGATCAATTAGTCTGTTACTGCAAGTTGAAAAGATGGAAAAAATAGCATACATTAACCAGAAAACATAAATTTTAAAATGTTTTTAAAACATAAAACTTGTTATGAATGTGTTTTGATTTCGTCAAAATATTTATATAACATTTAAATGTCAGGTTTTAGAAAGGTCATGAAATGTTTTTAAAATGTTTCATATGAAACAACATTTTAAAACTGTTGTCAAAATGTCATTATAAAATACTTTTTGCCAAACATTTTTGCAAAATATTTTGTTAACACTCCCAAATAACATTATGATAGAAAGTTTTGCAGCAGGTTTTTAACCCTATTCTATTACCACTCAAATATACCACTTTTGTGGAGGTAATAGAATAGGGTTAAAAAGTATTTTTATTAAAACGTTTTATACCTTTTATATAACCTGGCATTTAAACATTTTCTTTCAACCGTTTTTTGTTTGCTGGGAACCAGGCCCATAGCTAGGATTCCATTTGAGGGCAGAGGGGCTTCTAAAATAGCCCCCCCTATCATCAATAAAGTAGTTTGATAATACTGGATAAAACTTGATCACATAGGCAAGATATTACAATTATTTGGTCCTTTTATCACACACAGAAAATATTTCAGTATTTTCATGTACATTTGATCATTTAGCTTCAGGCAAGCTGTAAAAATAACATACATGACCAGGCCTGTAACCATATATTATGGGAGGGGGGGGGGTGAGGTGTTCTAAAATGTGGACAATTTTTGGAAGTCCCTCACTTCAAAAAAATTAATTTTGGGGGTCTGTTTCGGGCATTTCACTCAGGAAAGTGAAGCCTATATGCAAATTTTTCTTTTTCTTCAAATTTTGTTCTTTTTAAGCACATTTTTACATAAAAAGTAGACCTTTTGGTGAATGAGGGGAGGTGTGTTTGGCTACAGGCCTGTACATTATGTACTCCTATGAACCATACACAAATTAAGTCATAGTAAATATCTCAGTTTAAAAATATATGTGTACAAAAATACTACAAGTGTATAAAGTGGCTAGTCTCCTCAGCCACCAGCTTGCTTTTGCTTGCTCTCCACACAAACAGTCTGCTGATTGTTACAAATAACGCCGCTTCTGAATGGCTATGAGCACCTTACAGAAACAAACATATCCAGGAAATCGCACATCTGAGTTTGACTCCATGTGACGTTGATCACGACTCATGAATATTTAGTAGCCGATTAACGGTCATCAACCTATTGGCCGGCAGCATTGTCTTTCGGCCTATACACGTTCAATTTGATTGATCAATATCAAAGACCCTGGATACAAGAGTGGATACAAAATCTACCATCGTGCACTGCACACACGAACATCAATAGCGATTTTATTGTCCAACTGTCAATAAAATCAAACTAGATTAGATCTTTTCAATAATATTGAAGATTAATATTATTTTGTATCCAGTCCTGCATCTAGGGTCCCCAATATTAATCAATCAAATTGGATGCATTACATTTGATGATGTATGGGAAAGATTTTAGCCAATCAAAGAGGGGCTCATTTGTTATCATTGGCAGACTGTTTGTGTGGTATTAGCAGAATCAAACTGCCAGCGGTGGAGACTAATAAAGTGGCAAGATACAGGTGAAATACAATTTTCATTTGAGAAATTCAACTAATCTTTACCATTAATTCTTAGTCAGTGGGAGTGGTCTATTTCGTAGACACATAATCTGATTGGACAATCGCATGATTTTGGGTGTTGTCTATCAGGCTGTAGATGACCCCACATCATCATGAGTGTTGATAACACGTTACAAGCTGATAGAGGTGCACATATGCGCTGGGATCCACGACTCAAAATATTGGACCTGCCTGTCGTCTATCACACGGTAGAGGATAGTAAAAACAAAAATTCCTATCGTTTATTTTCGAAATAGGTCCCTCTCTGAACATAGTTCAGGCAAGACAAAGATGGAATGCTGTATAATATTTTGGGAGCGATGTCCCCAGATTTCTAGAAGGCACAAAAGATGTTGTCATATAAATTTGAATTCGGCTATTCCAGTTAATAGCCACACATCCCCATTGAACACAAGATTTCAAATGGAGTCACCCATTCAGGTAACCCCATTTGAAATTCACACTCCCTATGTGGGATATTAAGGTCAAGTTTTCCATAGGGGTTGTATGGATTTCAAAATGGAATAGTGCTTTATAACTGGCAAACAACTGACATCACAGCAGCACAAATATATTAATAACATTGCACAAAACACAATATATTATATTACAAAATACTTAAACCCATGGGCACTAACTATTGCCTTTATTACAGAGCCTCTGATTGGTTAATTACATGATATAATCATATGAATAACCAATCACAATAAGGCTTTTAGATCTCTCAGCAATTTCAACCTTATCCCCCTTCAGCCAGCCCTATTGACTTGTGGGAGGGGGAATGTAACACAAATGACCAAACAGGTATGCTCCTCCGGAAAGACATCACTTTTTGGATTCTGCAGCTCCGAAAGACCCCTAAATTTGACTAAAATAGAGCTCCAAAAGACTCTTATTTGGTTAATGTCAGCTCTAAAAGAACCCCTAAGTTGCTCATTCCTCACATTTCTGATTTTGCAGGCAATTTTCAACCAGAAAGCCAAGAAAGACCCCTGATTTTGACTGTCTGCAGCTCAAAAGACCCCCCCCTTTTGAGTTGTTTACAGCTCCAAAAGACCCCCTTTTACCGGTACGCCATCAGCTCCCAAAGACCCATTACTACCTCATAATTCCGGGGAGCATCAGCATACCCACCAAAAATGTATGATGACCATATCTCTGATTGGCTCAATAAATGATATACCCCTCTTTGTAAGCATTCAAAATTGTTATAAGAAGTCATTGATTTGCCAGTGCCCATGGGGTAAAAATTAGAATTTCTAACATTAAACCAACTTTGGCTTTATACTGTAGTGTGTTATGCTCCAGTGTCAGCCATCTTAACGCCTTCATCTTCGGGTGGTTTCGGGGGTGGTTTTGGCCGCATTCTTCGCGCATCTTTCTTCTTTGATGGCAATCTCCTCTCATACGTATCACGCTGCCAATGTACATAATAAGAAAACACCCACGGACGAGTCATTCCTTGTGTTTGTCGTACGCCGTTTAAGTGCATACGACGTTCTCGATTCTTGTCGCGAATTTTTAGTAGGTATTGACGGCGGGATTCTATTTTTCTGCGCACTCTATCTCTGGCTTTCTCTTCAAGTACTTTGAGCTGTTAGAAAAAAAGGAAAAGAAAACGTTAAAGCTAGTGTCTAGATTCCTTGCAGTCTCTGTAAAAGACAGGGTCTATCTGAATTTCGTTTTTTAAACATGTTTACATATGCCTAATTAGCTTAATAAAAAACCTAAATAGAGATTCGATTTGGGATATTTCTCCACTTTACCATTTCGTTCCACAGCAGCTGAAAGGAGTATCCCATCATGCATTGCAGTATATCTGCATGCTCCATAGCTAATGTATACAAAATATAAACAAGAGCCGCTTAGATATTGAGAGCTATTGATAGATTCACAATACTCTAGGGGTGATATTTTTTCAAACAAAAGTCTAAGCTCCCCTGATTTAAGCAAGTAATTGAAAGTTTAAGTGAGGGATTTTGTGTACATTTTCTATGGCATATTCAGTTCTATTATGGTACTGCAAAGCTTAATGGGATACACCCTTCAGCTGCTGTGATTTCCTTCAAACATAATTTATATTAGAAGTGTGAAGAAAATATTTAAAACTCTCAAGTTTCAGGATGTCCAAAATTCTGAAAGAAAGGTGTTTCCAAAATTAGGGTTGGTATTCTTTTGTACAATAAAAATTGTTTCCAGATTTTCAAGAATAGGGTTGCTTGGGTGGGGACAAGCAAACTATATAATCAAAGACAGAATTGAAAAGACTAGTTTGCATTAGACGTCATCTGTCAATCAAACTTGTGCACCATTTGTTTATGAGTGTTGTGATGAGTTTCTGAATGCGGTGGTAAAACAGTGTGCCTTATGGTTAATTGTGCATGTTGCTTAACACAAAGACCTGCAAATCCTATCAAATCATACAAACCATCTCAAAAGTTAGGTCTTAATAATAGTAATTATAAATAGAGAGGGCGGCCTATCTGCTGTGCCCTAGCAGGACATCAGTCAATATGAAACATGTCGTGGTGCACGCTGGTTCGAATCCGAACGGTTCTGATTTTTTCTCTCCTGTATTATAATGCCAGTTTGTCTGAGCTCCATTTCCTTATTGTTTTAATAATAGTGCACTTTTTAGGGACCATATCAACAATGCCTAGAAAAGTAGCTTTTTGCCTTGTAAATGTACAAAAATTTTACGCAATTTTCTGTGATTCCTTTTCTCCGATCTCCACCAGATGAATGAACCTTCTTTTTACACACTATAAACCAATCAAGGGTCGTCGGGGGAGTTTGATTGACAGTGATATCAGACTCAAACTAGTATCTTTAATTATGTCTCAGATTAAATTTTTTGGGCCTTTATAACGCCATGAGAACTACCTGCCGATTGGCCAAAAAGAAGTTTTCATTATCGATTGGACCGATCAGCAACATTGTTAGAATAATTTCACCACGCAAAAAAATTGGGTGAATTATTTGCAAAGTTCCATTCTGATTGGTGATTAAAGTGAAGATATCACGTAATTGACCAATCAGAGGCAATGTTAGATCGGCAGGTAGTGCTCGGGGAGTTAATTAATGAATGAATAATCTACTTTACCTCAGCCATTCTTTCCATTTCTTCCTTCATTCTCTTTTCTTCCTCCAGTTCTTGTTGTCTTTTTCTTTCTTCCTCTTCAGCTTGCTTTTTAAGTTCTTCTTGCCTGATGATGAAACAAAATATGAAGTAGAATACAATTGTCCATTTATGGGGCACTACCAGCTATTCATAACCTCATTAATATATACGCGATACATGCGATCCAATCATTTATATTTATTTGGCAAAACGCAAAAGCTGAACGCAGTCACTAATAAACAACAGTTGACCTCCGCGCTGTCAACGTAAATATTAGTAACCTCCGTGCGCGCGTCGAACAAATTGTGTGAGCGCTGGGCGCCATATATGGATTGGGCGCTACCATATTTGCACAGATTGTGATACGCACTTCTGTTATTGGTCGTCCTGTTTTAGCCTGGTCGATTTTTGAAAAGGCAAAACGTAAAAAATGTTAATTTTTGAGGAAAATTGTGTGATATTTTGTGAAGTGAAGAGATGAAAGTGACAGTTATGAATGAGGTTAATAACTTTGCATAGGTAATATGTCGGCCATTGTGAAAAATCTAAACATTTTGCCTTTGGACCTCGGAATATTCTGGATTTTCCTTGGTTCCAAAGGAAAAATGTTTAGATTTTTCACAATACCCTCCAAATCACCGATGCACAGTTATTAACCTTTAATCAGCCTATAAGAACTATTTTCATGGTACAGTCAGAGACATGGTAAGAATAGTCAGTTTGGTTGAAAACTGTTGAATGGGATTAAGTCCATTTATGGGGCACAACTGGCTATTCATAACCTCATGAATAAATGCAATACATGCAATCCAATCATTTTTATTTATTTGCCAAAACGCAAACACAGTTACTAATATTCAAAGGTGGAACTCTGCGCTAACAGCGTAAATATTAGTAACCTCCACACACGCTATGTTGTGCGTTGAACAAACTGTGCCGCCGGATTTGGATTGCGCGCTACTGTATTTGGACAGATTGTGATTCGCACTTCTGTTATTGGTCGTCCTGTTTTAGCCTGTTTGATTTTTGGAAAAGTAAAAGTTGTTTATTTTTACAATTCTTTGAGGGAAATTAATTTTGTGTTATTTTGTAAAATGAAGAGATGAAAGTGATGATTAGATGAATGAGGTTAATAACTTTGCATCAGTAGTATGTCGCGCATTGTGAAAAATTTAAAACATTTTGCTTTGGACCTAGGGATATTCCTCGGTTCCAAAAGCAAAATGTTTAGGTTTTTCACAATGCCCTCCAAATAACCGATTTTGATTGGTTGCTCAGATGATCATGTAATTAACAAATTAGAGGCAATTTGTAGAGGGATTATCAGGGGTCAGTTGTCAAGGGCAGGCGGCATAGGACACGCAATTCGGACGTACGAGGCTGGCGAAGATACAGGGCTGACAGCCCCATTCACAATACACGGTTAGCGATTATAAATGGACAATTAACATACTTGCAGTGGGGTACTTTGCAGAACCCCAACGGTTTTAGAGTAAGATAATTTTGCTTTGACACCACATAACAAATTTAGAATTGTTTGTGAAGATTTCATGATTATGTGTTAATCCAATGGCGACGTCAAAAATAGCGATATCGCATCCACCATCATCTGGTCAAGGGAACAAAGATAAGCATTTTCCGGGTGTGAATCATTTTAGCCCAGCATAAAATTTATATATTTTAGAGACACTTCAAAGCCAATTACACACAGAGCACACACAAATTTTCAATATAGACATAATTATAGTCTATAATACAGATCAATTAATTTTGGTCTTAAAAGGCCGAAAGGAAGGGGCTCACTGCAATTTTGGTAACAATTCTGCCCTGTAGACTGAACTTGCTGAGGTAAGCTGCCGCTCGAATTCTTACTTTCACCAGAAAATATTGCCATATCACGCCAATCCTAAAGGAACTGCATTGGCTTCCTGTCACACAAAGAATTGTTTTTAAACTTATGTTGATTGTATATAAATGTATTAATGATATTGCTCCGTTATATTTATCTGAACTCCTTTTACATTATGTTCCCACCCGTGCTTCCGATCGGGAAACATGCAACTTCTTCAAGAAAGAAAATCCAACCGCACATGGGGTGACAGATCATTTGCAATCGCAGCTCCACGTCTATGGAATGAACTCCCATTTATATCAGAACTGCTAAAAATGTAACTGTGTTTAAAAAGTTGTTAAAAACTCATCTTATGTCAGAGACATTCTGTAATTCTTAAGTTATGTTTCTTAATTTAGTTCCAGTTTTCTTTGTCTTGTTAGTTTTTGTTTGTTTGTTTTTGTTTTAGTGCATTGAGCGCTCTTAATTGAGTGGATATGTGCCTTGTCGCTATTATTATTATTATTATATTAAGATCCATCTCTTAGCTTCTATTTCTTGCCTTTCCTTAATTAGATGCTGCATAGCTCACTGCACCCCACACTACCCTCCCCAACATGCCTGTCCGGGAGTTAAATGCAGCCCAACTCTTAACCTGTCTTCTGCTCTTCTCATGTTCTGCCATAGCTTCTTGTCTCTTAGCTTCTGCTTCTTGCCTCTCCTAATTAGATGTTGCTTTGCTGACTGCACTACACCACCCCTCCCACACACCTGCCTGGGAGTTAAATCCCACCCAACTCTTACCTTAACCTGTCTTCTGCTTCTCTCATTATCTCTTGCTCTGCCATAGCTTCTCGTCTTTTAGCTTCGGCTTCTTGCCTCTCCTTAATAAGACGCTGCATAGCTTCTTCTTCAGCCTACAAGGAGAACAAAATAACGTAGTAACAGAAGCCTAATATGGTACTGAGTAGTGTTATTTCAATGCATTGGAATAGGAATTAATATAATTGAATTTGATTTTGGCAATTTTTCATTCCAATTCAAACCAAAATGTTTGTTTTTTTCATTTCAATTCAATGCATTGAATCGAAATGTTTTTATTCTTTCATCTCAATTCAATGCATTGAATCAAAATGGTTTTTTTGTTCATTTCAATTCAATTCGTTGAAATTCTGCCATTTCACCTGTATTGTCAGTGTATCAGTTACAATAAACTTTCTCCCTGAACTGCTGTGTTGGCAATAGGAATTTAATTTGAATTTGAATTGAATTCAAATGCTGTTAATTGGAATTGAAATCAGTTAGTAGTAATTCTCAATGCATTGAATTGGAATTGAATCAAAATTATTTAAACCTATGAAGAATTGAATTGAAATTGCATCAAAATGATTTTATAAAATAAGAATTGAATCTGAATTGAATTGAAATTCATTTTCTGATTTGAAATAACAATAGAACTGAGGAAGCCTAAGGCCCTGTATCCATAGGCTGTTCCCTTGTGGTGTTGTGGCCTTGTACTGCCCTGTATCCATTGCATGTTCACTGTGGCGCGTGCACGCATGTGTGCACCGAGGATTTTATAGTCATCCTTCGCCCCTCATGGGAGACATATAACACACAAAATCAGTATTTGCATTGTATTTGGTATGGCGGAAGAAACAGAAACAAAAGGTAGGGATTAATTCTGCATACATAATACTATTATATTAGAAAAGAAACGTTGATGAGAATGCTAATAAAGCAAACAGCATTTTTTATTCAAAGCTAAATGATGAACCCAACTACTGATGAAGATGAGCAGGATGCCGCCATGGCATTTCTTTTGCTCGCTGGTGCTCATCTCATGGTAATCTTTATTTTTTGGGTCCCACAGCAGCGGATAACCCCTCACCTCCTCAATCAAATCAGATTCAGTCATATCTATCAGCACTAAAATGCTGTGTGTTCTCTTGTGGCATCAGCAAAAGAATGAACATTTTCATTCTCTGTGCTGCCTGTCACACGGAACATGTGCCGTACACAAGGACACATGTGCAGTGGGTACAACCTGTGGGTACAGTCACTAAGCAAAACAAAGGTTCATTGTCTGTGTGGCGCGTCACAACACGGAACAAGGGCACACGCCACAAGGGAACAGCCTATGGATACAGGGCCTAAGGCCTCAGTGTCCATACGCTGTTCCTTGTGGCGTGTGCCCCATTTGTTTGTTCACTGTTCCCATGTGACCTGCCACACAGACAACCTATGCATGATACGGCCACTAAGCAAAACAAAGGTTTGTTGTCTGTTGGCAGGTCACATGGGAACAAGTGAACACGGAACAAGGGCACACGCCATAAGGGAACAGCTATGGGTACGGGGCCTCATATGGTACTGAGGACTCAATGGGCTATTGGGTCAGTCCATGTCAAAACAGATTGAGTGTACACCCACCCTCTTGGATTTTGCTCTCCTTTGGCTCAGGGGTACCTTTCATGGATCCCTAGGTGAGGTCACAAGAAAAAATTCAAATTTCATTTCGTTTTGAATGGCGGGCAATCAAAGTTTGGCGACCTCGACCAAAATTAGGAATTTAAGGGTCCAAATGACAAAGTGCTCTCCTTGAGGGGCACTTTCTTCTTAATTGAATCAGTTGTGATCCTCTTTTTGAATGTGGTCACTCACTGGCTGTGTCTGAAATACCTAATGCCAAAAAGATAGATTTGAATTTCGTTGGGATTTCAGAGGGGTCAAAATCAGCACTTCGTACTGTTCAATCAAATTATCTTGATTTTGAAGGACCCATGATAATGTCACAGTGCACTTATAGGTCCTAATTATGTTCAGAATGGATTAACCATATGCCAATGTCTATGAGCAATTCAAAAAGAAAAATTCTAGACCCCTACAGAATTTTAGGCCACCCCTAAAGTGGTTCAGCCACAAATGGCGCTTAAAATCGGCAAATTTTGACCCCTAATAACTTTAGGTGTACACCAGATATGAATTTCTAGTCTTTTGCATCTGAAAGAATGTAGTTTAATGTTACTAGGAACATAAGATTTGTTTTGTATTTTTTGTGTTTTAGTATTAAGTTGACGCTTTCAAAAATAGTCATTTTTGCCTAACATACCATGCATACAGGATACGGTACAAAATGCCAATTTTAGTATGATATTTTTTTATATTTTTGATCACTTTATAGCCATTTGTATTATTTATCCTGATATTTCAAGTTGCTCTTGAGTCAAGTAATAAGAAAAAACTACTTTCTAATCCTCTGTATGGATTTTTAAGGGGTCAAAAATGCACTTCCTGGCAACGATGCACATGCAAAGTACAGGTTATGGGGGTCAAATTTTCAGAATGCTCCCAATTATGTCAAGTAATATATCAAATTACTCGTATGGTCATGAGGATTCCAAAATGTATAGTTTGTTATGTGTCAGACCTTTCAGGAGGGCGCTATGACGAAAAATGTTCATAGGTCAACGACCTTTTTGAATTCTGACCATAGTTATTAAACAACGTCTGATTTTGGTAATTTTGGTGTCTAATTATATATGTTTTCTTGCATGAGAAATACAACTAAGCAAATTAAAAAACTATACAAGGAACCGATGACCCTCTTTTGCAATATGTCTGCCAAAAGCGTCCATATTGTAATAAGGAGGTCATTGGTTCCTTGTACAGTTTTTAAGTTAACGTAGTTGTATTCTCATGCAAGAAAACATAATTAGACACCAAAATCACTAAAATCGGACGTTGTTAACTATGTAATAACAGGATAAATAAGACAATGATCAAAAATAGAAAAAAGGGTATGTTGAAATTGACATTTTGTACCCATAACCTGTACATTATTAGTCAAAAATTGGGATTTTTGGGACCATCAACTTAGTATCAAAACACAAAAAATACAAAACAAATCTTATGTTCCTAGTAACATTAGACTACATTCTTTCAGATGCAAAAGACTAGAAATTCATATCTGGTGTACACCTAAAGTTATTAGGTGTCAAAATTTGCCGATTTTAAGCGCCATTTGTGGCTGAACCACTTTAGGGGGCCTAAAATTCTGTAGGGGGTCTAGAAATTTCTCTTTTTTTGAATTGCTCATAGACATTAGCACATGGTTAATCCATTCTGAACATAATTAGGACCTATAAGTGCACTGTGACATTATCATGGGTCCTTCAAAATCAAAGATAATTCGATTGAACAGTACGAAGTGCTGATTTTGACCCCCTCAGAAAGCCCAACGAAATACCGAAATCTATCTTTTATGGCATTAAGTATTTCAGACACAGCCAGTGAGTGACCACATTCAAAAGAGGGTCACAACTGATTTAATTAAGAAGAAAATGCCTCTCAAAGAGAGCGCTTTTGTCATTTGGACACCTTAAATTCCCAATTTTGGTCAAGGTCGCCAAACTTAGATGGCCCGCCATTCGAAACGAAATTGAATTTGAATTTTTTCTTGTGACCTCACCTAGGGGTCCATGAAAGGTATCCCTGAGCCAAAGGAGAGCAAAATCCAAGAGGGTGGGTGTACACTCAATCTTGTTTGACATGGACTGACCCTATTCCAGTTGAAATCCATACACCCCTATGGAACACATGACCTTAACCTTCCACACGGTGAGTGTGAATTTCAAACAAAGTTACCTGAATGGATTACTCCATTGTGTAGAAGATAAGGTCATGTCATCCATAGGTGCTGTATGAATTTCAACTGGACTAGCGTAATACATACCTCTTTCTCCAGCTCTCTAATCCTTTCCTCTTCCTCCAGAAGCCTAAGCTTCTCCTCCTCTTCCTCATACTCCCGTTGTTCCCGTTCCAATCTATCCTGTTCCTGTTTCTCCCGTTCAGCTTCTTCCCTCATTTGCTTCCTCTCCGCTGCTGATGCCAGTCTTTCAGCCATTTCTCGCTCTCGTTCCCGGGCTGCTTCCTCCTGTAACGTGAAACAAAATTTTAGATTAAAGCCATAATATACAATTTCGGTTTTTTAGCTTGATTATTCTTTGCCAAAAATTATGTTATAATATTAGTAACAACTGTCAGGAAGATTTTCCGGTCATTTTAAGCCGAAATAATGAAGCAAAGCATTAAGAAAACCCACTATCTTGGCTGCTTAACCATGGTGTTTAAAAAAGATAATGATAAAAAAAGTTTACAACACAAGAGGTCATCATACTCTATCACTCTAAAATTGTTTGGGATTTTGTTTTCTACTTATTCAGGTGATGCTATCGGGTTCCTTTCAACATAAAGCAGATGTGTATCTCATAATAATTATATACTCACCATTTTCCTTCTTGCTTCTCTTTGTTTTCCTCTTTCCGTCTTTTTCTTTTCAATTTTTACCCTTCTTTTCCCTTCCCTCTCCTCCCTGACCAGTGTCTTTGCATCTTATAGCTTTTGTCTGACAACATACTAACCATTTTCTTTCTTGCTTCTCGTTGTTTTTCTCTTTCCATCTTTTTCTTTTCAATTTCTGCTTTTCTCTTTGCTTCCCTCTCCTCCCTAGCCAGTTTGCGGGAGTCTTGCAGCATCTGTCTGACTTCCTCTTCAGCTTCTGCAGCTCTTCTAGCTTCTTCTTCTGCATCAGCAAGTTGTTCTGCAAGGGCCTGCATGAACCAAAGCAGTACAAAAGGAGAATTAGTTACATGGACATAAGAATTTGTATTGACATTCCTCAGTTCTGTCTTCCCTAATTCACTGCTTCTTCTGCATCGGCAAGTTGTTCGGCAAGGGCCTGCATGAACCAAAGCAAGTACAAAAGGAGAATTAGTTACATAGGATATAAGAATTTCTATTGACATTCCTCAGTTCTGTCTTCCCTAATTCACTGCTACTTCTGCATCAGCAAGTTGATCGGCAAGGGCCTACATGAACCAAAGCAAGTACAAAAGGAGAATTAATTACATAGGATATAAGAATTCTATTGACATTCCTCAGTTCTGTCTTCCCTAATTCACTGCTTCTTCTGCATCGGCAAGTTGTTCGGCAAGGGCCTGCATGAACCAAAGCAAGTACAAAAGGAGAATTAGTTACATAGGATATAAGAATTTCTATTGACATTCCTCAGTTCTGTCTTCCCTAATTCACTGCTTCTTCTGCATCGGCAAGTTGTTCGGCAAGGGCCTACATGAACCAAAGCAAGTACAAAAGGAGAATTAATTACATAGGATATAAGAATTCTATTGACATTCCTCAGTTCTGTCTTCCCTAATTCACTGCTTTTTCTGCATCGGCAAGTTGTTCAGCAAGGGCCTGCATGAACCAAAGCAAGTACAAAAGGAGAATTAGTTACATAGGATATAAGAATTTCTATTGACATTCCTCAGTTCTGTCTTCCCTAATCCACTGCTTCTTCTGCATCGGCAAGTTGTTCAGCAAGGGCCTGCATTAACCAAAGCAAGTACAAAAGGAGAATTAGTTACATGGACATAAGAATTTCTATTGACATTCCTCAGTTCTGTCTTCCCTAATCCACTGCTTCTTCTGCATCTGCAAGTTGTTCGGCAAGGGCCTGCATGAACCAAAGCAAGTACAAAAGGAGAATTAATTACATAGGATATAAGAATTCTATTGACATTCCTCAGTTCTGTCTTCCCTAATCCACTGCTTCTTCTGCATGGGCAAGTTGTTCGGCAAGGGCCTGCATTAACCAAAGCAAGTACAAAAGGAGAATTAGTTACATAGGATATAAGAATTTCTATTGACATTCCTCAGTTTTGTCTTCCCTAATTCACTGCCTTTTCTGCATCGGCAAGTTGTTCTGCAAGGGCCTGCATGAACCAAAGCAAGTACAAAAGGAGAATTAGTTACATGGACATAAGAATTTCTATTGACATTCCTCAGTTCTTTCTTCCCTAATCCACTGCTTTTCTGCATCTGCAAGTTGTTCGGCAAGGGCCTGCATGAACCAAAGCAAGTACAAAAGGAGAATTAGTTACATAGGATATAAGAATTTCTATTGACATTCCTCAGTTCTGTCTTCCCTAATTCACTGCTTTTTCTGCATCGGCAAGTTGTTCGGCAAGGGCCTGCATGAACCAAAGCAAGTACAAAAGGAGAATTAGTTACATAGGATATAAGAATTTCTATTGACATTCCTCAGTTCTGTCTTCCCTAATCCACTGCTTCTTCTGCATCGGCAAGTTGTGCTGCAAGGGCCTGCATGAACCAAAGCAAGTACAAAAGGAGAATTAGTTACATAGGATATAAGAATTTCTATTGACATTCCTCAGTTCTGTCTTCCCTAATTCACTGCTTTTTCTGCATCTGCAAGTTGTTCGGCAAGGGCCTGCATGAACCAAAGCAAGTACAAAAGGAGAATTAGTTACATAGGATATAAGAATTTCTATTGACATTCCTCAGTTCTGTCTTCCCTAATTCACTGCTTTTTCTGCATCGGCAAGTTGTTCGGCAAGGGCCTGCATTAACCAAAGCAAGTACAAAAGGAGAATTAGTTACATGGATATAAGAATTTCTATTGACATTCCTCAGTTCTGTCTTCCCTAATTCACTGCTTCTTCTGCATCGGCAAGTTGTGCTGCAAGGGCCTGCATGAACCAAAGCAAGTACAAAAGGAGAATTAGTTACATAGGATATAAGAATTTCTATTGACATTCCTCAGTTCTGTCTTCCCTAATTCACTGCTTTTTCTGCATCGGCAAGTTGTGCTGCAAGGGCCTGCATGAACCAAAGCAAGTACAAAAGGAGAATTAGTTACATAGGATATAAGAATTTCTATTGACATTCCTCAGTTCTGTCTTCCCTAAAAACCGGTTCCGTTTTTTCATTCTCGTTTAATTTTAACTTTTTGACATGTTCTTTTTATCTTTCTTCAAATCTACCTTTCTACTTTTAATTTTAGGTGTGTTTGTTTTTTTTTTTTTTTTTTGTTTTAGTTTTATCTTTTTTTTTTTTTTTTGTTTTATAGAAACTAGTAAAAGCATTTATTCTAAATAATAGCGAAACCCACGGTTAGACAGATGTGTTGTAACTACTTGTCTGTCCTCGTCTTTGCAATAAAAACCTATGTTGCACCTTTGTGCCATCCCAATTCTTGAGGAATGGTAGGTAGGGTGCGTTTTTGGCTTAAGCACGATTTTGTTTCTACTTGAAATGAAATTAAAATAAATATTGTTCTGTTGCCACAATTGCAGTTTTTTCAATAAAAAAAAAATAGATGAGGAATAATAATTATTCCATATTTGAATCTATTGTCCCATCAAGAATAGAGTGTCTTCAAAAACTTCAATCAATTCATCTGACAAAGGAAACTATTCTGGTCATTCAATTTTGTTTCGCTTGCACCTGTTATATCACAGGCGTTGGTAGAGAAGGCACACTTCTCTTGTCTTCACCGACGTAGTGATGTAAACACTAACATGATTAATTACCATAGCTAGCAATGGACATACACTATTTTTTGTTCCACTTGAACCCATACTATAGGCTATTAAGCTGTCGATGTGGCGTAATTAATCGGATTAACTACCATAGCAATTGATGAATACAATTTCGAATATATAGCCCTGCACTTCATCGTTCACGTGGCACCTATGCATTAAACCATAGTTGTCAAAGAAATGCTAATCACTCCCCATGTAAGATTAGTATTTATGAAAAGAGTGGTATTCAATCTATGTTTGGTGACATACGTGGGTGATTAGTGCAATCTGCTTGATGGTAGTTATTGCGATTATTACGTCCACTCGACAGCGAATTGTAGTATAGACGAATCCAACAAGCCAAGTGATGGTCAGAATTTATTCGCCATTATACGCTGGTGAAGTTGCGTAATTAATCGGATTAATTACCATAGCAATAGGTGAAAACAATTTTGAACATATCGCTGCGCTACAAGCAGGTTACACTCATCACCTGTACTGTGTATGTCTGCAATCATAGATTGAATACAATACTGGTCTTTTCAAAGATCTTACAGGTGCAGCATGATATGGTTCAATGAAGAGGTACCGCCTGAACGTATCAGTGTATAACGCGGTATATTCCGATTATTACGTAACTTCGCCAGCGTATTGGAATAAAACAGGAGGATGTGAGTTCATAAGGGCAATGTCGGGGATTATAGGTCACAATCGATGTGGAGAGATGAGAGGTCCGACCAACAGCCATAGCGAATGGTTCATGTTCAACTAATTCCAGTGGACGGTCTGTGGCTAGTAAGGAATCGTCTTTGACCACATGCGCAGATCTGTCTCGTCAGGAAGATATTTAATATCCCGAATTTATAATAGGCCTATGCCTACCAGTTCCATCGTATAACCGATCTGCTAGAGAATATTTGTTACCATGTTTAATAAATTCGTATTTATCGTATAATAAAATGTAGCCAAATGTATATTATGTGTCACACGGTTTTCTGCTGAACCACTAGCAGGCTATGTTACCACATCTATGACAATGACAAAGGTGAATTTTGATGATTTTTACGATCGTCCGGATGAGCAAATCACTGAATGGGTCTTTAGTTCCTCCTCTCCTTATCCTGCCAATATTATATGAATCAAAGAAAATAAAGAAAAAATAAAATTAAACAAGAAAAAAGACAAAGAAAAGAAACAATAAAAGAAAAACAATAGAATAAATTAAACTAAATATGAAAAAAAAATGATCACGAAAGGAGTCTTTAGAAAATGCACGAAAATATAAATGAAAAGTTTGAACAATATTTTGTTTATAAAAGTTTGTGTGACCGTGATGAGGCTCGAACTCACCATCTTCCGATCTAAAGAACCAAAGTCTTATGCCTTGCCAAGTGAGCTATGCTCGTGAGATGCTGAAATAAAGATAAAATAATACATTGTATACCTGCTTGTGTCGGTAAATGATTTGCTCAAATTCCATAATGATATAATATTGTGGAGGGCGCTAGCGTGAAATATGCTATCATCACAGTCGCTTCTATTCCTTATAGACGGGTTTCTACGGTATTTCTTGGTCGGGGAGGGGGAAAAATAAAATTGTGGGGACAAAAACAAAACAAATATTTTGACCCGGTATTATCGGAGGGTATTATACATATACCGGGTTTTTTTTAGAGAGAATGTACATTATATTGGGATATCAGTTTGGGCTATTCCATTTGAAATCCATTCACCCCTATGGAAGACATGACCTTAATCTTCCACGCAGGGAGTGTGAATTTCAAATGGAGTTACCTGAATGGGTGACTCCATTTACGATCTATACCCCTGATCAATGCCATGTCTTAGGGGGTGTACATTGTATGCATTTAAACTGCAATAGCCCATTTTTACAACAGGTTGCAATGCATTGTTGGTACTTCATATGTGACACGGTCTGCTCCAGCAAAAGTAGTATTTTTGAAAATTGAGTTACTATTATTAATACCTTATACAAACATTAAGCTATATACTAAAAACACCAAAGGTCTAGCATACTTGGTTCTGAAGTTTTGCACTGTATATTTTCTTGTTTTATTGTTTCTTTGCTCCATTTTTTGCCTTTATCTCAATTCCAAATTTGCCACCTTTGGCACCCATGGACCAGATTATGTCCCATTATGCACATTTGGAATTTTGCTCCCCCTTGGCTCATAAATTTGGATAGTGCTAGATACATTGACATGAAAACCTGAGTGGAAGAAGGGCCCAACTCCATCAAAACTGTTTTTGAGATATGAAGAAAAAACTTAATATTTGGAAAAGTTTTATAGGCAAAATGTTTTCATCTTCAGGGGACCTTAAATACATGAACATACAATATTACATACATTCGAAATCATATATGATATTTCTATGGCAACGGTACAGGTCTTAATATGAGCTGGAGTTGGGCCCTTCTTCCACTAATATACTGCAAGTGCCAGTTCCGTAAGCAGATGTGTTATAAATAGCTACAGAAATTTGGTAATTATCCATTAATTGCACAGGTAGAAGCATGTAATATGTTAGCAAGAAAGTTTATTGTAGTGCAAAGCAGAATCCATGGATAAACAAAATTCCTCTTTAACCCAATATTTGTGGAAGAAGGGCCCAACTCCATGCAGGGAGTTGAGCCTTTCTTCCATGAAAACCATGATTAAGTGTACGTGGAAGACTATTTAGAGAGTGGATATTGGCTCATTTTTCTCACACAAGGAAGAATAATCTGCTGACAATAAAATGCTGGTTCTAACTCATTTTTGTAAAAAAGTGGAGTTGGGCCCTTCTTCCACTCAGGTATTCAATTCTTTGAGAGGTAGAATTCCTTGAGTTCTGGGTAGAATATTTAAGATAACCAGTTAGAGCACCAGATTTTTTTTCCAGTGGGTGGGGTAGGGATCTGACAATGTGCCTCAAATTTGGCTTAATTTATAGCCCAAAACGGGAATTTTCCTATAATTATTTACTTTGACGGTCGGAAGCATGGGTGTGGGAATGGGCGGGCAGAGAAGAAGCCCAAGATTGGAGCAAAATGTCACCCATGCACCTTATGCAGCGACTGCAGATAACCTAAAGTTGGTTTACCTCTCTTCGTCTCCTATCTGCTTCTTCTTGTCTCCTTTTTTCCGCTTCTCGTTCTTTCTTCTTCTCCTGCAGTTGTCTCTTCTCCTCCTCTCGTCTCTGTATTGAAGTAAAATTCACAGTATGAGTAAGTCAAATAGTAAATAAACAAATATTTACACCACAAATCAGCATGGTTTTATACCAGAAACAAACAAAGCATGTGATCTTGCACATATTCCCAAATAACATTTGAAGTGAAATGACCTCTGACACTGTCAATGCACGTTTTCGAATTTTAATTGGCTTTAATTGAATAATTATTTCCACTAAGTTTCATGGAAATTGACCTTGGAATGAGCTTGTATAAATATTCATTCTAATACTGATAATTCTCAGCCAGGGGTGTATTTCAATAAACTTTTAATCCTGCGTAACTTCAGTAACCATTCGCAAGTTACAAAATTACCCTTTAACTATATATATAACTTTACAATGGGTCCCTGTAATAAATCTGTATTATGAAGAGTACCAATCGTAAATCATTTTGGTGAAATGGATTATATAATGCATTGTAAATTACAATTGATTTTGAGACTAACAAAGCTTCATAAGTTTAATGAAATGAACCTGTTTTATCATAAAAGGTGGGTGACTCGATTGGGCCATTCCAGTTGAAATCAATACACCCCCTGGAAGACATGACCTTAATCTCCCACACAGGGGGTGTAGATCTGAGACGAAATGGAGTCACCCATTCAAGTTAAGGTCATGTCTTCCATAGGGGTGTATGAATATGGATTTCCACATTTCCACAAGCCAATTATGAAAATGATTTAGAGGTCTGTGAAAGACAAACATACAGACAGAGTATTACTGAAATGATAAGGGACTGTTCAATATACCAGGAAATTTGATGGTGGGAATCAGAATTTTTTGATGGGGTCTTGAGGGGAGAATTTGAATTTTTTACTGGAACCATCTTAAAAGTTTAAAATACAGAAAAATGGGAATTAAAACAAGGGGAGCATCCAAAAATTTTGAACAGATGCAAGGGGGAATCCAAAATATTTTGTCTATTTTTTGTCAAAACTCCCACTCCCCGTTATAAATATTGAACGGTCCCTAATATAATTGTCCTAAATGTTGACTGATAACAGCGTATCAGACTATGTCATATTTTATTTGACTATTCCAGTTGATGGGCTATTCCAGTTGAAATCCATACACCCCTATGGAAGACATGAACTTGAACTCACAGGGGGTGTAGATTTCAGATAGAGTCATCCATTCAGGTAACCCCATTTGAAATTCACACTCCCTGTGTGGAAGATTAAGGTCAGGTCTTCCACAGGGGGTGTGTGGATTTCAACTGGAATAGCCCATTGCAGTGTAACTGACTGATAAAATATAGATAAATCTGAACAAACACTTGAAATTATATTATTAGTATGAGCATTTATAGATTGATAATATAGGTGAAAGAACAACAGGTTATCTGAGTATACTTTGGTTTTGATATGCCTAGATGAATAAAAAAAGAAAAAGAAAGGTTTTATTTCAAACTCTAATCGTGACCCGCAGGTCAAATTGCTAGAATTGTATATTAAACACACCTAAACAGACACAATGCAATTTTGCTGGCAGCAGCTTAATCAGCGCCAATATTGCAACATTGAAACAAACAACTATACAAACATCAATCCAACCCAACCACATCCCCCCAAGTAGGCAATGAGGATAAAGTGCCTTGCCCAAGGACACAACACGTTAGCACGAAAGGGGCTCGAACTCACAACCTATGTATTATGAGTCGGGCGCCTTATCCACTCGGCCACACGTGCTCCTGAATACAGATTAAGGTTGGTGCTCTACCTGTTTATCTCAAAGCACTCGGACTAGTCCGTATCAGTCTGTATCATGCAGTGCAATGTTGGTCTAGACCTGTATGTTTAACATCCTGTTCATTCTAATCGAAACTACGCAATCACCCTACACGCTCATCTTCTACTTCTGTATAAAATATCCCAAACAACATGGCTGCTTCTCTGTCACCAAGCCAGAAGAAGGAAGATTTCAAAGAAGAGTTTCTAACTTGTTCTATTTGTGCTGAGTCATATGACAATGATAAACACAAGGCAAAATGTCTGCCTTGTCTACATACATATTGCAAGTCATGTCTGCACAGAATTGCTGGAAAGCGATCAAAGTTGGATTGTCCAAAATGTCGCAAAACAATCACGCTACCAGGGGAAACTGTGGACAGCCTGCCAAACAATTTCCTTGTGGAAAATCTGAAGGAATACCAAGATATTTTCAACTTATCAGTTTCTTGTGGCGGTTGTGAGAGTCTTGAAGCAGTGAGTTTTTGTCATGATTGTGGACTTTTTCAGTGCCAGAAATGTGTAGATGCTCACAGACATTATGTATCACTAAAAAAAATAACAAACTTTTAACTTTGGCCGAGCTCCAAGAAAAGAAATACAATCCCATGACACAACGGCAGCAGCATTGTACAAAACACCCAAATCAAGAAGTGACTATGTACTGTAGAGAAGCTAACTGCAAAGTCCCAGTTTGCGCAACATGCGGCCATCTTGACCATCGGGGTCACGACCTTGTTGAATTATCAGTAGCCATTGCAAAGGTTGTTGATGATATGCACCAATCCACAGCAAGAGTATATGAAAGAAACCAGGGATTAGCACAGAAGCGAGTAACAATGGAAAATTCACACTCCCTGTGTGGAAGATTAAGGTCAGGTCTTCCACAGGGGGTGTGTGGATTTCAACTGGAATAGCCCATTGCAGTGTAACTGACTGATAAAATATAGATAAATCTGAACAAACACTTGAAATTATATTATTAGTATGAGCATTTATAGATTGATAATATAGGTGAAAGAACAACAGGTTATCTGAGTATACTTTGGTTTTGATATGCCTAGATGAATACAGATTAAGGTTGGTGCTCTACCTGTTTATCTCAAAGCACTCGGACTAGTCCGTATCAGTCTGTATCATGCAGTGCAATGTTGGTCTAGACCTGTATGTTTAACATCCTGTTCATTCTAATCGAAACTACGCAATCACCCTACACGCCATCTTCTACTTCTGTATAAAATATCCCAAACAACATGGCTGCTTCTCTGTCACCAAGCCAGAAGAAGGAAGATTTCAAAGAAGAGTTTCTAACTTGTTCTATTTGTGCCGAGTCTTATGACAATGATAAACACAAGGCAAAATGTCTGCCTTGTCTACATACATATTGCAAGTCATGTCTGCACAGAATTGCTGGAAAGCGATCAAAGTTGGATTGTCCAAAATGTCGCAAAACAATCACGCTACCAGGGGAAACTGTGGACAGCCTGCCAAACAATTTCCTTGTGGAAAATCTGAAGGAATACCAAGATATTTTCAACTTATCAGTTTCTTGTGGCGGTTGTGAGAGTCTTGAAGCAGTGAGTTTTTGTCATGATTGTGGACTTTTTCAGTGCCAGAAATGTGTAGATGCTCACAGACATTATGGCCCTCTACGAAATCACAAACTTTTAACTTTGGCCGAGCTCCAAGAAAAGAAATACAATCCCATGACACAACGGCAGCAGCATTGTACAAAACACCCAAATCAAGAAGTGACTATGTACTGTAGAGAAGCTAACTGCAAAGTCCCAGTTTATGCAACATGCGCCATCTTGACCATCGGGTCACGACCTTGTTGAATTATCAGTAGCCATTGCAAAGGTTGTTGATGATATGCACCAATCCACAGCAAGAGTATATGAAAGAAACCAGGGATTAGCACAGAAGCGAGTAACAATGGAAAACCTACAAGATACACTGACCACCAATTTCAAAAAGAAAGAGAAAGAAATGCAAGAATCGGCTCGGAAAATGCACAACCAAATTGAAACACGCTACAAACAAAGCTCACTCCCACTTGAAGAAATTGTATGAAGCTGAAATGAACAATGTGACTGCAAGCATTGAATCTATAGACTCTCTTGCCACCCAAATGACCAGTGCCTGTGAGTATGCCAACAAGTCATGTGATATGAGCCACCCTACCCAAATTCTTACTTCACAAAACCAAATCATGGCGAGACTGAACGAACTAGAAATATCAGAGCTACCTGAGACTTCATCAGATAAGAGTGACTTTAATTTCACTGAAAAATATCATTCAGCTATGGCACAGATTCAAGAATCACTGCAGGATTTGTACGATTTATGGTGGATGCAGCGCCCTGAGCAGAAAAGACAGATTGCGCGAAATGATAGACAATCAGCTTCAGTGAGAGACAGACCTACATCAGCAGTACCTAAAAGGAAACCATGGGTTGACCCACAGCAATGTACCATTCAATTAGGACTGCCAAGTGATAGTGGGGACCGGTGGTATAAGAAAGCCATTGTACAAACTGCAGATGAGACTGGACATAAGATGAGCACCGGTGGAGCAAAAGTAGAGGCTACACAAGATGGATACCCATGTGATGTACAGGACAACAATGATGGCACATATACATTTAACTATTACTTTTTTTGGGGTTCAGAACATGTTAAGATCAATGGGACTGAAATGAAAGGAAGTCCATTCTCTCGTTAAAATTACTACCGATATGATCCTCATTTTCCATCTATGATATCTGCTTACAGCCACATAAAAATATGTATAGTTTGTTACATTTGAAAAGTGTGTCACATAATTATAAGTAAATAACTGGGTGTTACTTGCTGCTGGCACCATTCCTGTTCATTATCCTGGTAGACTACCTTCTGATGAAATCAACTTCTGGAATTGACGCTGGAATTGTTACCTACCCACGTCGGTCAAGCAGGTATCCTGCCAAGATGCTGAATGACCTGGACTTTGCTGATGATATTGCCCTGCTGGAATCTTCCATAGCCCGGGCCCAGTCACAGCTTACTAGGACTGCAACTGCAGCAGCAGATCTAGGCCTTGTCATCAGCGCACCTAAGACAGAATATATGACTGTTAACTGTAATGCCCAACCAGCACTTGAAGTCTATGGTAGTACCATCAACCATGTCACAGACTTTGGGTTCCAAAATGGGCTCTAGTGTTGGAGACCTAAAAAGAAGAAAAGCGCTAGCCTGGGCAGCTTTCTGGAAACTGGCGCTTTGGAGAAGCCCGTCCCTGCCAATCGAAACAAAAATCAAGCTGTTTCAGACAATGTGTGTTACTGTCTTTCTGTACGGGTGCGAGTCATGGGTAATTACCAAGGACATGGAAAACAAGATCAATGCATTTGCAACATCTTGCTACAGAGTTATGTTAAACATCAAGCGTGTGGATCGGATTCCAAATGAAACCATCTACAACCTGACCAACACCACTCCACTGGAGTCAAGATTCATCAACTCAAATTTCTCGGCCATATACTGCGTCTTGAAGATGGCGAGCCTGTGAAAGAATATGCGCTTTATATTCCACCACATGGGAAGAGGAAACCGGGATGGCCGCGCACACTGTACTTACAGTATGTCCAGCACCTCCTGGGAGATACTGATGAAGGGATGCTGCAGCCAAACAAAATTGTTTCGCTTGCCCAAGATCGCATTACTTGGAGAAAGCTTGTGTCGCCTGCTCCGCAGCCGACTGATGATGATGACTTGCTGAGAGTGAAATAATGCACACATACTGAGATGTTGATGCGTCTAATGTGTGAGCTTTGCAGGAGGGAGTGCAATTAGACCCATCAACATCTCACAACAAGTGCATTAATTTGTCCAACATGTAATATGCATTTGTTAAACTATTTCATACACAAAAATAATAAAATCCTGTGATTTTTGCTATTTTATAACAAAATATTAACTTAAAATATCAGAAAATGAGCATATATAAATGCAATAACTCACGTAAAATGGATCAATGTGTATGTGATCAAAAGCACAACGCATAGTACAAATGTACATGGTGTGCACAAGTGCAATTATACACTTCTATCAATACTTTTGTACACTCAGTGCATTTTTCTAACCACTTTTCTGATTGACTGCTATATATAAGTGTGTATGAAACGTTGATAAATGTATTAACTTCCCCACTCAATTTTGGTCACAAAGTCCCTATATCCTCTTCCTTATTACGACTTCCTTGTATGTATGTGTGCCAATGACAAGTAGCTCTACACAAGCTGTCCTAAATTATCATGACACTATATGCATTTCGTACAATGTCTCTAATTGGTTAATTACATAATATTATCATCTCAGTAACCAATCAAAATAGAGCTTTTAGATTTCTTAGCCCATGCAAGTTTTACCACATGCTCCTCACTCCATAGTCATAGACCTACCTTTATCAAGTTGCGCGTTTGTGTGTGTTTGTTTAATATTGTAATAATAAAATGCTGTACATTGCTATGATACACTTTGAGGTTTTAATAAAACATTAAAAAAGATAGCAAATCTGTTGTTTGCATTGGAATGAATTGTTGTGGAGTGAAGTTCATCAACACAAGCCCCCCCAGTCATATGGCCATGCTTGGCAACATAAACATCAATCTCTTGTGTGTGTTTGTTTAATATTGTAATAATAAAAATGCTGTACATTGCTATGATATACCTCAAGGTTTTAATAAAACATAAAACACATTGCAAATCTGCTGTTTGCATTGGAGTAAATTGTTGTGGATTGAAGTTCATCAGCCCCCCTGAGCCCCCCCAATTGCTATGATACACCTTGAGGTTTTAATACAACATTTAAAAAGATAGCAAATCTGCTGTTTGCATTGAAATGAATTGTTGTGGAGTGAAGTTCATCAACACAAGCCCCCCCCCCCCCCAGTCATATGGCCATGCTTGGCAATATAAACATCAATCTCTTCCACAAGACATACCCCAGCTTGATTGAGTCTTTCATGTTAAATATTGGAATTCCGCACTGCATGTGATGCTAAAGAGGTACCAATTTATATGCGAGCATTCAGGAAATTATTTCATGTTTTGGATGTAATCGGAATACATTGATTTGAAAAGGTCTATTGATTTTGTGAAAAAAATGGTGTTAAATGTCAGCGACATATCCACACATAAGGAAATAACAATTCAACCCTTCTGAAACGATAACCTACCCTTCCCAGAATCCTTTGTAACACATGCATCACTTCACTATACCAAGTGACACTCATATTACTTTGTACAGGTTCACTTTGATTTCATGTTGAGAATAGACTGGCTAAACATGGATCAATAGTCAAGAAATAAACACATTTTGCAAGATCTGGATGTGCTCTGTTCATTTTGACACTATTGATTTATGTTGCACTGGATAGCAGATCAGTGCAGATGATTTAAATGGAAGAATTGCATTGTGGGAAGTGTAAGATATCTTCTCTGATGACTACTCTTCATGGGATACAAAAAACAGCTTTGTGGTGTGGTACTATCTTTTGAATTTCCCACATACACTATATTGCTTTTGTGGCTTCAAATTAACCTTATGCGTATTACTGCCTTCTTTACAGAGCC
This sequence comes from Amphiura filiformis, assembly GCF_039555335.1. Lineage (NCBI taxonomy): Eukaryota > Metazoa > Echinodermata > Ophiuroidea > Amphilepidida > Amphiuridae > Amphiura > Amphiura filiformis. The sequence continues at coordinate 16,975,567 of NC_092645.1, forward strand.
TTTGATTGGTTAATTACATGATACAATCATCTGAGTAACCAATCACAATACAGCTTTGACTATCAAAATATATTTGTTTGTTTTGCTTTTATCCGTTCTTTGACCCAGGTTAAAGAAGAAATAAAACAAAACAAACAAACATGTTTTCTACGTACCAATTTTTCCTCTCTCCTTTGTTCCCTCAAAGCTGCCTTTTCTTTTGCAAATTGTTTCTTATTTTTCTTCTTTCCTCCTTTATCCTTCATTTCCTTCATTTGTTTTTCAATTTGTTGTTCTATTGCTTCGTCGTCTGTGGCAAGAGAATTTACCTCCTCTGCTTCCTCTTGTGCTTTCTCTTCTGAAAAGAATCAAAATCATTTCTTACAGAGCCCCTGATTGGTTAATTACATGATATAATAATCTGAGTAACCAATCAAAATAGAGCTTATAGATCTCTTAGCAATTTTAAGGTTAACCCCCTTCAGCCTTGACTATTTCTTATGCTATCTCTGATTCTCTGATTGGCTCACTACATAATATACCCCTCTTTGTAACCATGCAATCAAAATACAAGTCTCTCTGCACATGGAAGAAACAGCTTAAGGTCCCTTCTGAAGGACGAAGCCATAAACTAAAGAGATACAGACAACCCGAAACAGCCAATCCATTAATGAGGGCTGTTCGTTCCATGAAATGCGAGAGACAAAACTGCTACGCACATAACGCATATTTTACAGTCTTTCGCATAAACACAAAGACACCCAATACGCGAAGGCACCCAACACTGGAGTTTATTGTTAGACATCCAACGATCGGCCCTCATGAATTTGTGAGAATTCAGAACATACAAAGCACTGGGACAGAACAATCGCAGTGTTTATGCATAGATCCTAGGGGTTGTGGATAACAGAATTCTCTAATATGTTACTTTAAAGTACCATTTTATTACATTTGTATTTTATTACATTTGTATGTCTAATAAGCACCCAAATCTAGCATTTTCTGAGCCAAACCAAGGCCTTCAACATGTCATTTTACAACTTTAAAGCCATTTTTCTTGCATTTGTCTTTTCTTTATGTGTGGCTTCACTCCTTCCCATTGAAAGATCATAGAATTAGGACCACATGTCCCAGAAATATAATTTTTGTATCAAATGAAAGCTGAAGACATATACTAAATGATGACATCAAAACTCAATTTTCAAAATTAGTGACTTGTGTCTGGTTTTGTGGGAGCGGGTCACATATATGACCTTAATCTTCCACAGGAGGTGTGAATTTCAAATGGGCTACCTAAGTGGGTGATTTCATTTGATATCTACACCCCCTGTGTAAGAGATTAAGGTCATGTCTTGATCCATAGGGGATATGGCTTGCAACTGGAATAGCCCATTAGATTCTTACCTGCATCTTTCTTCATTAATCCTGTGAGATTGTTTTCAGCGAGTTCCTGGGCAAGCTGTATCAAACAATCACAGATATTATTGTATAAGTCCAAGTAAAATAAATAACATGTATATCGTCCCTGCCCTCACCGATTTTTGGAGATTTTCAAATATTTTTGTTATTTTTTCTATTTGCTTCCTTACTTTGTTTCTAGAATTGTTGTGATGAAAAGACATGTCAAGAAGTTATTGGTTATCAGTTATAAACACATTGCAAACACTCTTTAAAAGCTAGGGTAGGGCTTTGGGGAAATAACAAAAATATTATGGAGACTCCCCAATTTTATGATGTGTTGACAAACACTTTGCAATTGCAATTTTACACAGAAATGAATGGTAAAAAAATAACATAATAACAAATAATAAGGATCTCCCTCACCGATTTTTGAAAAAGTCCGGACGATATACATGTTATTTTTTTTTACTTGGCCTAATAAAGACCATAACAATTAGTAAGTTTTTAGCGGGTTCACCCTCCGACAAGTTCAGAATTGTCAAGCTTTCATCAGGAATAGCTCTGACTTCTTCAGGACAAAGTACCTATGTATGAGACATGTAGGCTGCCCCTTGTCTACTGATGACTCTGAAAAGAGCCATTCACTGAAGACTGCATGTGAACAGAGAGCTAACAGACCTCGCCTAAACTTTTTGGTGGTCCCCGTCATAAAAGCCTATCCCACAATTTAACAAAGATCATGTTTGTTCCACAATATTTAGCAGCCTGGTCACCTTATGGCAACCACACAAAGTCAATCTCATTGATTTCAAATAATAAGGTAGAATACAGAAGACAATCAAGAGCAATCTGAGCAATCAGATATTTTTGTTGAGCATATAACGCAATGACCATACACTATGGAATAAGAGTGAGTGTTTTAAATATGACCAATCAGTCTTCGAATACGGCTGTCACAATCAAGTTATTCCACAAAAAGTACACTTGATGCAGTATATACCACAAATTGTGTATACTGTAGGTACAACCCCAGACAAACAAGAACCTAGACCAGTGACTTTGGTTCGCGTAGTGAAGTCAACACTGCTTAGCAACGATTTTGACAAGGACGCAACCCGGACGCAAACAAGCTGCAGACATGTTCGCGTCTACAGAACATGTTGCATTTGACGCGAGGCGATAACGGCGCAGCAATCAGGCAAACGATCGCGTTTTTCGTCCCAGACATGGACGCTTATTGCTCCGCGTCCGACCACCCGACCAAAATCACCTTGGATATGTGGCTTCACCTACTGCGATGGTTAGGGATGGGCAGTCATAGGTCTAGGTGGTATGTCTATGGGTATAACAATGCCAATTTTTGTTAAAACTGTGATGGGTCCACTTTTTTATTCTCCGAGGAACTCCCTACTCAAACCAAACTTGAGTAAACCCCCAACCCACCTACCCACCCCATCCACACCACAATCCCCTCCACATCACCCTCCTCTGAACATACCTCTTCCTGTAACATTCTTTCAAACTCTTCTGCCGTCGGTTCTTCAAATTTTTCAACCACCACACTGTTTACAAATTCCATCTTAAATGGTGGTGGTGATTTTGTTCTCACTTTTCCTCCGCCTCCTCCTCCTTTTTTCTTCTTTGCACTTCCTTTCTTTTCCTTTATAGGTGGTGGTATTCTTGGAGACTAGTTAAAGAAACAATAAAACAATTGTCATACACTGGTAACAATGTGATGTAATAATGAATGGAGAAGTTTAAGTATATTTCACCCTGATGTGGCAGTGACGTCACTGCGACATCAAGGTGAAATATGGAGGCTGCAAGATTGATAACAGCACTCAATCAACAACAAAAAAGCGCAGTGATTTATAGTGCGCTACGCACAGGCACAACGCCTAGACGTTGATCCACAAGCCTCAGCACACTTTACAGGTTGTCGCTGACCACTATGGCCCCACATCATTCATAAACCATTAAGCAACAATTCAGGGACTTTGCTGCTTCAAGAGCACACACCCTAGACATTCCACAAATAACCATCGCAACCAGGATCAGCTCCCCGAATTTCGTACGGGTTACAACGAGACAAATTAGCAGTGAGTTCCTTGTCCAAGGGAATTTCAAGCTAACTCAATTTTTCCACGAGAGCATACTAGGCACCAACAGGGTTCAAACTCGCAACCTCTCGAACTACAGTCGAACGCCTTATCGATTGAGCTAACTTGACTGCTAATCAATGAGCTATTTATTTCCTTTGACACATTCCTAGTGCTATGTTTGGATACAATTGTTATTTTAAATTTAGTTTGTATGAAATATGTAGCTGTAGTCTTTATTTTGTTAAAATGAAGCCACTGCACAGCGCTGATGACCTGCAAAATAATGTGTGTTTCCTATCCCTTTAGTATACCATAGGATTCCATCGACAAGCATATCGTCAGCCTGCTACGCTAAATGCCTAAGTCATTCTTACATGTTTCTCATTTGCAATTTGGATTCTCTGAGTAATAAACCCATAATTCATCAAATTTCCAGCCGCATTTTTCATTAACTTGTGGAATACATCTCTTTTGATGTTATTTATGGGTTTATTACTCAGAAAATCAAAATTGCAAATGAGAAACATGTAAAAATGACTTAGGCATTTAGCGTAGCAGGCTGACGATATATGCCTCTAAATGAGATATTTTTTATGAACGACACGAAAGGCAGACACCATCTACTAAAACGTTTGGAGTTTGAGCAACTATATTACTGATACAGGCAGCTGTACGAACATGTATTATTGTAAGACCAATCTATTGTAATGTTTTTGTGGAGGGTGTATTCCATTTGTCTCTTTCTTTAAGAAAGCCCTCATTTAGAGGCATATATGCTTGTAGAAGGTTTTACCTGAGACCATAATACCTATTTATTACGGTCTCAGGTTTTACATTATGCTTGGCACTTAATTCAACTAAATTTAAGAAAAAAAGGTAAATAAGTCAAAATCGAATTTTTGTGATGTATCGCTTGTCGCTTTTGCATTTATACTTTTACGGCAATAACGTTTCAGGTATGAAAACTGGCATCGAAAAAAACACTGCAAACCATGTTTTTTTACCATTTTTTGTGAATCAGAATTAGGCTGAAAAACACTGAAAACAATAACAAAAAATGCTGAAATCAGCGAAAACGCTGAAAATTTTCATGCCTGACAATTGCAGGCGACAATTAAAATAATCTAAATGCAAGAAAATACATTTTTAGAACATGAATCCATTGCTGTCAATAAGTATTGCTTTCAATTAATTCATCGTAGAAAGTTAATAAGTGAGAAAGGTCAATTAAGTAGCAAAATAATAGATCCAGTTGGTTGAAAATGATTGGTTGATGCATTCATGTGTCAAGCAATATCGCTCGAAAGTTTAGATTTCTTCAATTTCTTCAACTTGCAAAAGCGACATTGTTTTTGTCTCAGCGATTTGTATTGATTGTTCGACTTGACGCTGTGAAAATGGAAGTAAATACTGAGCATGCGTATAAATTCAGCTTTAGAAGCTTGTATAGGAGCTTTGATCACATCACATATGGATTAGCTCAATTCTCATTATTTCAAACCTACCTGTGCTTTTCCTTTAGACACCATCGCCTGTAAGCTTCCCAAATCTAACCCAGAGGATTTTTTCTCCACCGGAGCTTTCCCAGTAGGACTTGGACTCCTACTCTTAGCCTTCACAGGTGTTGCGGCAATCATCACTCTCTGCTTGGCGCTGCTGCAGGAACTTTTGCAATTGAGGGCGCTTGCAGTGGCTCAACTGTTGGTGGTGGTGGTTCTGGTGTAGGAACTACAGGTGGTTTTACGATGGCTTCGTCTTCTTCCGATTCTGAAATCGCCGTTGGGGTAGCTGATGAGTTCTGGGAGTGACGACGTAAAGCACGGGCGATGTCATCATGGGCGTCATCTATTTGGATGGAAAAAAGAAATCAAACTTTGTTATTTTACACATGTTACAATTTTTGTAAAATGAATGTGACCCCAAATAAGAATGATCAACGTTGGGAACAAGAGCACTAAACAGTGCATTGTGCTATTCCAGTTGTAATCCATATACCACCTATGGAAGATATGACCTTAATCTCCCGTACAGGGGATGTATACTTCAAACGGAGGTACTCATTTGGGCAATCCAATTTGAAATTAACACTCCCTGTGTGGAAGGTTTAAGGTGTATGGATTTCAACTGGAATAGCCCATTAGGCCAAAAATGGAAAATTTGGTAAAAACTTTTTTTGTTTTTGTTTCACTGTACAAATGAATAAAGACCCTAATTTTGGAAATTCCAGAAAAAGTTTTTTTTTCTTTCAACATTTTTGACATTCTGAAAAGGTTTTCTTACAGTTTCTGCACACTTTTAAATGATGTGGTATACAGTAGAGAAATATCCCAATTCACAACTACATGTATTTGGGCTATTTATTAACCTAATTAAAGGCATACAGTCATGCTTTAGCTATGAGCTTTAAAAAATATTTTTAAAATCCTGACCGATCCAATTCTGAAAAAGTTGTGGAGGACACGCAAGCACTCTTTTTTTTGGCCTTAGCTTTGCCCGAATTGAGCATTTACAAAAATGCATTATTTACTCTGAATACACCCAATTTCCACCATAGCTGACGGCGCTACTGCACGTGGAGGTATAACAAGTCCGGGTTCTCTGGTTTTAATTCTATGTACTCACCTAAACTCATCCTGGGTGCCCTAGGCACACCAGTTAAAGCCATATCATTGACTTCATTGCTTCAGCAACAATTTCTTTCAATCCCTACCCCATAATCTCCTCAACCCCACCCAATCTCCCACCCTAACCCTACACCACTCAACAACATCTAAACATAGATTGCTGAGCTCCAGCTAGTATGTTGCTGTTTCATTGAAAATCACACACTGAACAACCTGTACCTACATTACAAAATGAAAGAGGCTAACGAAAAACAGCTGACAAAACCTAACAGATTTAGAGGATGTGCTTGTTTTCCTCTAATTTAGCAATAATTGTATAAAATGAGGGTACAAATTTATTGTGTTTAAGTACACAATTTGTTCAGCTTCGTTCATCTATACACAAAAGAGTAGATCTCTTGGCTAATTTGGAAATATTTGGTGCTGTTTTTCAGACCACATTTTATTTCATAGCAGGCAATTCGTGGTTTGATTTATAACAAACCAGCAACAAGCAACCTGGAGCAGATGACTTCTTCAGTTTGGCAAGCAGAGCGCTCTATCCTTCATTTACCTCGTTGACACCACTACAGTTTACACCACCAATACCCTGGTGTAACTCACCTAAACTCATCCTGGGGGCCCTAGGCACACCAGTTAAAGCCATGTCAACAACCTCATCCTGTGCTTCATCTGCTTCTGCAACAACTTCTTGCATCACTTCTTCCACCACTTCATCTACATCTTCTCCAGGAGCAACCTCTGATTCTCCAGCAGCCTCTGCTTCTTCCAAGTTGATCATTTCTTCTGGTGGTTTGTCACTCTTGATACTTGGAGCACGATGCTGTGATGATGGTGGTCTAGGTGTTGCTGACTTTGTATCTGTAAATTTCAATTAATATTTGTGAGAGGCATTTCCTTTACAACATTACACCCTACTAGTAAAATACCTCATAAAATCATAAATAACAAAGCCTATACCATAGTGTGTTATTTTTTAATTAAATTCAGAACTATACTTTGTTTTTGGTTCAATTTGTCAGCATTTTGAAAATAATCCTAAACCAGTTTAACATGATTTAAACACTTTACGTACCATTTTTTCTTTAACACTCTGCTTTTCCCAATACCCCTAAATGCATAACATGCAATATTTCTGCAAGATATCACTTTTTGGGGGCTAAGTGTGAGATTACACATAATATATAGTATATATTTAATGGGAGCTATCCAATACACACATACATCTATGCCTGGGGCCAGTGTAAGGGATGTTACATCTCAACTTTCACCAGTTAAAGAGGGATGTTAATAAACAATTTATATAAATTTTTTATTTGATCATCAGATTATATGATCACTGATAGTGGAGCAAACACTGAAGCTGATCACTGATCCATTGCACATATTTATAGAGTGGGGACAGTCCCCGGTTCCTGAGAGGTCTCCCGTTGGAATATAGGGTACCACACTAATGTCCCTGTTTGGAGGCGATTACAAATGCACCCACATTTTCAGTTCAGGAATCAAGACAAGTATCTTATTAAGCAGTCTGTAGACTCAATTTCTTCAATATTTAGATCGACCATCGATGCTTGGTCGATCCTTATTATTTATGATATATCAATTATCAGACATCAATTAATTGACTACAGTTGATTGTGTTAACATTTAATCTTTGCATGTCATGCATTGACCAATAACTTTTTACCATTAATTCTGACCAATTAGTTGATGGTTCATTATAACAACAAGTATCAAAGCAGCATGTAATTCCAAGATCAAACAAATTTGGCTTTGGGGCCTTACCCTGGGGAATATCATCAACAGGTGTACCAGCCTTTGATGCACCACCTGCATCAGGAATAACTACAGGCTGCTGCTCGTCAAGAGGCTGTTCCATTTGCTGCTCATCATCCTGAGGAAATTCCAGATCTGGTTCACTTCCCATGGGTATACTGGTAGAACCTGAGGCATAGCTGAACTGTGAACGACGACTTGCTGGGCGACTTCCCTGTGGGAAACCAAAATACATCAAGTTCAAGTTCTCATACTGGTGTGACATGGGGGATGCCCGTCATGAGATGTATCCTCCCCCGCCAATCAGTAGTGGTGTAATCCAAAAAAAATTGCAAATTGGCCCACTGCTAGAATAACTTTACTGGGATGCATGCAAATTGCAAATTAATTAGTGCTCCTCTGTTCCTCCTTTTGCAACAGTTTGGAAGAGTATAACATATTGCAGACTGGTGTCATTTAGACTTGGTTCACACCAGGAAATGCCTTCATTTGATGAACATTTTTAATGTTCATTAAATAATGCATTCACATTGTACTTAATGAAGATCAAATAGTTAAGTCCCACCTAGCATAATAAATGTGTGGTTGCCTAGATAACAAATTTGAACTGGTAACATGTAGTACTGCAATTGCTTAAGGGGTGGGGTATGAACGTTTGGACAGTATTTATTGTGGGACATTGGAGCACATCAGACATATCGAATTGCATTCTGAATACGAAGAATGTCCTTCTGATATCAAATAATTTTGATTTTTTGAAATTCGCAATGTAATACACATTTTATGGCAATTGATTAAAATTGATATTGTTGATATTTAACAGTACTCAAAGTAAACTTTACAAATCTGATGATTTATACTTAAGGTGTATGTAGGTGGGATGAAAAGCCGACGATCAATTGAAAATTTTGACCTTTCGTATTGAAGATATGGATTTCTTTTCCCAAAACACCCAAAAAATTTGATCTTTTTGGGAAAAAAATTCTTATCTTCAATATGAAAGGTCAAAATTTTCAATTGATCGTCGGCTTTTCCTCCCAGCCAAATATACTTCAAGAATATGTCATTAGATTTATCAAATTTACTTCGGGACTGTTATATATCAAAAATGTGAAAAATATCAAATTTTAATAACTTGTCATAAAATTCGTATTATATCGTGAATTTCAAAAAATGAAAATTATTTGATATCAGAAAGACATTCTTCATATTCAGAATGCAATTCGATATGTCTGATGTGCTCTCATGTCCCACAAAAAATACTGTAGAAACGCTCAAAACGCTCATTCTAGATCCCTTAATCGAATGACCTTCATTATTATTCTGCCCTCTAAAAATAAACTATTCCAGTTTAAATACATACACCCCTAAGAAAGACATGACCTTAATCTCCCACACAGGGAGTGTAGATTTCAAATGAGGTTACCAGAATGGGTTACTCCATTTGAAATCTACACCACCTGTGTGGAAGATTAAGGACATGTCTTACATAGAGGCTATATGGCTTCTAACCTGAATAGCCAAATACAGCATTTTTATCAAGGAGGTATTTCAGTGGCGAAGCTGGGATTTTTTCCAAGGGGGCAAGCCTGTATGGGGCGGGGGCCCAAATCCACCAAACCTTTCTCTTTTTTCCCTGCACTGGGGGGGGGGCAGGCCCACATAGAATATTTTTGACAGGCTAATTGATAATAATCATATGGTATTGCATATCGTATAAATTCCCCATCTCTCTTCCCCTCTTCTCCCTCTCTCCCCCTCTATCTCTCTCCTCTTATTTTTCCTCTCTCTCCCTCCTTTTTCCTCTTGTTTCCTTGCACTAGGGGGCAGGGGCCCAAATTGCCCCCTGCCCCTGGCAGCTACGCCACTGAGTTATTTTTGAATCAGTCTGCTGAAGAAGTAAAAGGCAGTATCTGATAACAACTACCAAAGCAGATACTGTGCACTTACATAGTGAGATGAGTGGGCTCCATCTGCATCTCCTTCTCCTTCTTCTGGCCAATTATCTTCCACTTCCTCATCAATCGCCATAGTAACTGACTTAGCAGATCTAGCAGATGGTTGTCTTGATGGGATTCGTGTGCTATCATCCTGAGCTACATCACCTTAAGAGAATGTTTTGGAATTGAGGGAAAAAAAGAAAATTATGCAGTGCTTGCAGCAAATCTGATATGGGGTATTCCAGTTGAAATTCATATATCCCCTATAATATGGAAGACATGATCTTAATAATCTTTCACAGGGAGTGTGAATTTCAAATGGGGTTACTTTATTATATGGGTGATTCCATTTGAAATCTACACTCCTGTGTGGAAGATTAAGGCCATGTCTTCCATAGGGGGTGTTTAGATTCCATGTGGAATATCCCAATTTGTGGGTATGTGCAGGACACTGGTAAAGAGAATTCCACATCATCTAGATTTTAATAATTTGGCAAATATTGTTGTGTTATAGACACATGTTCATATTCTCACTTTTGCATGCAATTTTGTTAACAATGCTGACATTTTTGAGGTGGTTGCACACTGAGTTCACTTTGAGGGTTGTACCAAGGACCATGGAATATCAAAACTGGAAGCAACACTAAACATTTGTAAGTGTCCTATTGTTATTAAATTACTTATGATTTCTGATCTGTGCTGAGCTTATTTGGGGTTGCTAAGCAAGTTCAATGAAGAGACAAAGTTTGCTAAGCTGTGGAGAGAAATGGTAATATGATATTCTTGCATCAATTTCTCACACACAAACCAGCAGAATTTGTCGTAAGTTTGCGTTGGTAATAGAAAAACCATGAATTCAGTGCCATCCCTGCAAGGACTCTTACCTTCCTCAATGTCTCCATCACCAGCTCCTGACATATGTGACCTTGACCTCTCCTTCAAGGACGTCGATCTCCGAGCACTAGATTCACAAGATCTTCTTGATGATACTGGTCTTGAAGACTGCAGTCCAGATGGATCAGCCCCACCCTCTGCTTCCTCTATAACTAATTCTCCATCACTACCACCATCAGGCCACGATTCATGATGCGAGGATGCAGCACGGCTCACCGATCTTTGACTACCTTGTCCGGACACAGCGCCCTCTGTCAATGCAACACTACCATGTTCAAATTCATCATCATCATCATCATCCTCTCCATGCTCCTTAATGCTCCCAGCTGCAGAAATACCTGAGCCAGGACGTTTCAGGATCGATGATCTCGCAGACGACTTCCTGGATTTTATTGTTACAGATCGGATCGAGTTCACAGACTCCGGTCTTGATCCGGGTCCGGACCTGGTATCCTCCTGGTAGTTGTCCACGGGTGTCATGCTTGGTGGATACGGTGCCTGGATAGGATGGCCAAGATATGGTGATGATTTGATGGAAGAAGCAAGTTTCTCAAATGACAAGGGCGTTGAACATAAAGACTTTGATGTGCCTGGTCTGCTTGGTGCTGTTTTGCTTGTTGAAGGTCTGCTATACCTATAAAGATAAAATAAGACATTTCACATGAATTTGTAATCTCTACTTTAGAAGGGCTTGGATATCAACATTTGCACAGTTTTTTTTGTGGGACATGAGAGCACATCAGACATATCAAATTGTATTCTGAATATGAGGAATAATGTCAAATAATTTTGACCTTTTGAAATTGGCGATATAATACAAATTTCATAGCAAATTATCAAAAATTGATATTTTTCTTATTTCTCATATTTAACAGTCCTCAAAGTAAAATTTATAAATTTGATTATGTACATAAAGTGTATGTAGCTGGAAGGAAAAGCCAACAATCATTAGAAAATTGTGACATTTTGTATTGACGATACACAATTAACCCCCCCCCAAAAAAAATCTATATTTTCAATACAAAAGGTCTGTTAAATGTCAAACAAGGGCAGTTAAATGTCAAAAATATCAATTTTTAATAATTTGCCATAAAATTTGTATTATATCACGAATTTCAAAATTTCAAAAGGACATTCCTCATTTTCAGAATGTAATTTGATGTGCTCACATGTCCCACAAAAATACTATGCAAACGCTGCTATTAACTACATGTATTTGATTGGGGCTTCAACTTTGTCAATAATGCTTTTTTCCTTGTGTTTTGCCAAATGTTTCAGTAAAAAAATTCCTAATGACCATTTTAATGACTTTTAAAGGATTAAAATCCTTTACTTTTAGGTAATCAATACAATTTCCATTTTCTTACAGTTTTGCTGGGATCACTGAATAAGCCTTTAACAATTTATACAATCTACATCAGTTAGAGGCCTAGACAATACTTCTGCAATCTTGTCTACCTCTGTTGCAATTATAGTTGACCTTGGCTTCAATCTCTGATGAACTTTGACCTCACAAAATAATTCACACCTAGTCTCCAGTAGCTGGTCATTATAATGCGTCTACCCCTAAAGTTGAAAGGCCTACACACTGCTTCAATGTCTGTTGCAATTAATAGTTGATCTTTGACCTCTGATTATGAACATTGAACTTACAAAGTTATGATCGATGCTTAATACCATCCTTAAATTAGAATTCCATGCATCAGTTGAAGGCCTACATGTCTCAGCTATAATATGAGTCACGTCAACCGGACCAATATGCCGGACCTGCGCAGGTCAGCAAACCATATGCAAACTAGTCTTTTTAATTTGGTCTCAGATTATAGCTTGTTTGCATCCATTACAATCAACAGTTGACCTTTGACCTAGATGTATACACTTACCCTCCAGTAGTTGGTCTTGATAATGCATCTATCCCTACAGTTGAAGGCCTTGACATTGTCTCAGCTAGTTTGTCTGCATCAGCTGTGATTAACAGAGATGACCTTTGACTTCTGACATCATCCCCATCTTGACCCATGACCTCTCCTTCAATCTCAATACTTCTGAGGGCGTCATTGAGTTCCTCCATGGTGTCAATGGATGAGAGAGAGTGATGAGATGGTGAACGTACCAGACTACGGACCCTTCATTACAACAAGAACAACAAATTATTGATATCAGTTTCAGCAATTTTCTGACTTATGTCTTATAACACAATGCTCTGGAAAAGTTAAGTTACATTTTTTCAGGCAGCCTATTTAAGTTATTTACTCTGAAGTTATCACCATGCCTATATCTTTTTACACACAAATTAAAAATATACATTGTTTTGTTAATGTTGCTTGTCAGTGTAACATCCATTTTGGATTTATCAAAATGACCAAAAATGGTTTCTAAGCACATGCATGATCAGGTTGGAATCGGTATTTTCTCAAATTACATTTGAGAATTACAAATTACAATTAAAAATTACAGGATACTATGACCCACAGGAAACTATGACCCAGCAAACAAAATCAGAAACAAAACAAAAACATTTTTACCAATAAAGAGGCGAAGAAGAAGACAACAACAACAAAAGAGAAGACAGCATTAAGAAGATGAAGAAGACAGAAGGAGAAGACAAGACACAGCAATGAAGACAAATGAATAAGATGACAAAGAAAACAAAGAATATGAAGAAGGAGAAGTAGAAGAGAAGAAAAAAGGAGGAAGAAAAAGAGGAAGAGGAGGAAGCCAGAAGGACAATGAGAAAGTCTATAGTGTGTCTCCTCTTAAGTTGAGAGTAACGCCATGTTGGATATCAAAGATCCAGATTTGAATCAGCTAGTGCACTTATGCAGTTGCGTCGCAAGCAGGCAGACCAATCACACTTGATCGATACAAATCTGCCACTGCAAAATCCATGGTATTACTCTCAACTTGAGATGAGATACATGCACTATAGCTTTCATGTCTCTGAAATTAGTAATCTAATGTGAAAATGCTAGGAAGAGATCGATGAAGGGAGAAAAAACAAAACTTACATTTGAGAAAGTCTCCTTTCTGTTGGGCTCTGTTAATCTACACTACAAGATTCCTATTGGGGCCGCCTGCACAAGTACATCATCGCCAAGGTACCTGACTGGTACAGACAGAGTACCTACACAGTACCAATGCTGCTACTGCACAAGCACGACCAACAGCAGTGGTACTGAACTGGTACTACACTGGTACTCCCCTGATACTGCACAGTACCAGCCAAGTACCTTAGTGATGGTATACACATGCAGGCGATCCCAATAGGAATCTTGTAGTATAGTGTGAAATCATTATCACCTTCTTGACAACAAAGGAGACAAAGATGAACAAAAATGGAGGAGGAAGTGGAAGGAGAAAGAAAGAAGAAAATGATGAGAAACACACTTTCTATAGCCTGTATGTCTCTGAGATAAAAGATAAGGCTCCTCCTGATTGAGTCTTAAATCTCTTAAATCTAGCCTAATCACCACCATCTTCTTGACAGAAAACAAAAAGTGGAAGAGGAGAAGACAAAGACTCCTCCTGGTTGAGATCTGTATCAAATCTTTGAAGACAAAGAAATGGAAAAAGAAAAGGAGGAAAGGGAATGGAGAAAAGAAAAAAGAAAAAGATGTAAAGAAGAAGCAAACTTACATCTGTCTAGCTTGCATGTCTCTGAGATAAAAGACAAAGTCTCCTCCCGGTTGGGCTCTGTAATCCAGCGTGAAATCATCATCATCTTCTTGCACAAACTTCATGCAGGTCTTGTCGTATTGGCTGTTAAAACTCTCTAAATCACTTGGAAACTAATTGAAATTAATGAAAATAGAAATAATATGTTAAAATGCTGCAGAAATAGTGAAAAAACATTAGTCCTCAGTTTTTAATGAAAATCTGATTGGAATACAAATTGGCACACCAAAAAATATAATGATGTATAAATTCTTTAAAAAGTATTCTTAAACACTTGAGAATGTTCCTGCAATCTTATTGGTTCTTATCTGTGTGATATGACACGATATCACACGGGTCAGCGCATGTGCATCGACGCGATACGCATACTCGCAATTTGAACCAATCGGAGGTGCATAGCAACAACGGGACTGATCGATTTTAAGCCGTAGGTATAATTCCTTGCAAAATGTAGGATTTACTTTGATTAAAATTTGTAATGCTTATCATATTTTTACTTGAATTGAAGTGTTTAAGAATGAGAATAAATGTATTGTTTTTGCATTGTCGTGCATCTATCGTCTCATATAACACGGGCGACACATTATTTTTGGCGTAAAATACTTGAAATAATGATGTCGCCCGTGTTATATGAGACGATAGATGCACTCCAGCAGCTAAAAACAATACCTTTATTCTCTAAATAAATAATTTTTATCCTAAAATTGATCTTGTTTTCTTTCTTATATATGCTCAAGAACTAAATACCGTACCCCAACTGTACCCAGACTCAAACTTTTATTTGAGAGCTTGATTTATTGGTAAATGTCTCATATTAATAAGACAAACCATCACCATATGTTAATTAGGGTCAGGCATTACTAACCCTAACCCTTACCCTAACTTCCGTAACCTCTGACCCTAATTAGCATATGGTTAAGGTATGTCTTAAATGAGACATCTACCTATTCATTTCCTTACATTGTCGTTGCCATATTGTAGTACACTTGACGTAAGCTTATTGGTAGTTCCCAACACTGCACCTAATTCCGAGACATTTGGTGGACTCATTGGTACAAAAATCCCTTTCTCTTGTGGCTGCGACAAATCCAAATCACCAGGAGCTGCAAAAAGCAACAGCGCCCCCTTCCTTGTTGTGAGAGTCTTTGGTATCAGCGCTCTTTTTTCCACAACTGATGGCGCTGTTCTAGTCCGTACACGTTGTCGTGCCGGAGCACTTTTAATTCTATCTGATAGGCTAGTACTGGCAGATTGCACTCTCGTTTTACTCGTTGATACTGCGGTTTTCGGACGGACTGCTGGGGGAGAGTCCGGCGGCAATTTTTCAGGCTTGAATCTTCTATATGGTGTAGATGACTTAGTTCTTGGTACGGTAGGTTTGGGCGTGTTTGCACGTAATACATCCACATAGTTTGAAGGGAATGTTTTTGTGGGACTTTTCTGCACCGTTGTAGGCTTGGCATCATGGAGGATGTTCCGGATGAGAGCCAAGTCATCTTTTTTGGCTCTCAATGGGATGGGAAGGGATCTCTCCAGGTACAGAGATGCTTCCTTCTTTGCTGTTGGATTTGACTGAGTTGATTTGGTAAGTGACTGATGAGAATAAATAAAAGACAGAAAGGTTAAGGGGGTACTACACCCCTGCCTAATTTTGTGCCTATTTTTGCATTTTCTCAAAAATTATAGGGTATTGGTGACAAGTAAGATATGTATATTATAGGGGCAAGGACTACAACTACTGCACTGGAAATTTTATTTCAGCACAGACAACAGTTGTGGAGTTACAGTCAAAAATGAGGGAAACCCAATATTTGATCAATAAATCAATAACTGCTTGCCTTGAGTTGCTAAATTTTCAGTGCAGTAGTTGTAGTCCTTGCCCCTATAATATGCATATCTTACTTTTCACCAATATGCTCTATTTGTTTAGAAACATGAAAAAATAGGCACAAAATTGGCCAGGGGTGTAGTACCCCCTTAATGCATCATCGATATACTTAACCCCCTGAGCACTATACTACATGTACCTGCCGATCTAACATTGCCTCTGATTGGTCAATTACATGATATCTTCTTTTTTTATCACCAATCAGAATGGAGCTTTGCAAATAATTCACCCAAATTTTTTTTTTTGGGGTGAAATTATTCTAACAATGTTTCTGATTGGTACAATTGATAATGAAAACTACTTTTTTTTAGCTCTAGCTCCAGTCTTCTCAACATTGGTTTTAAAAGGGGGTTTCGGGAGGGAGTTGATTTGGTAAGTGACTGATGAGAATAAATAAAAGACAGAAAGGTTAATGCATCATCGATATACTTAACCCCCTGAGCACTACCTGTCGATCTAACATTGCCTCTGATGGTCAATTACATGATATCTTCTTTTTTTATCATCAATCAGAATGGAGCTTTGCAAATAATTCACCCAAATTTGTTTGCGGGGTGAAATTATTCTAACAATGTTTCTGATTGGTACAATTGATAATGAAAACTACTTTTTTTTAGCTCTAGCTCCAGTCTTCTCAACATTGGTTTTAAAAGGGGGAATCGGGAGGGAGTTGATTTGGTAAGTGACTGATGAGAATAAATAAAAGACAGAAAGGTTAATGCATCATCGATATACTTAACCCCCTGAGCACTACCTGTCGATCTAACATTGCCTCTGATGGTCAATTACATGATATCTTCTTTTTTTATCATCAATCAGAATGGAGCTTTGCAAATAATTCACCCAAATTTTTTTGCGGGGTGAAATTATTCTAACAATGTTTCTGATTGGTACAATTGATAATGAAAACTTTATTTTGACCAATCGGCAGGTAGTTCATAGGGTTAATGTTAAAATTAATGGGAAGCCACCAAAATATATTTAAAAGTACTCAAAGGGTAGCTATAATTACAATATCTGTCAACTTCTTATTTTGTTACTCAACATTTTCATGTTCAGTAACAAAATTTATTTTATCGTAAAAATATTCTTTAATAAATTGATTTGCTGCCAAATTCTGCCTATTACTTTTTGAACAGTCTGATTCAACATATTTGTTTCCAAGAATGCTCATTGGGCAATTCTACAATCAAGGAAATTAATGTTGGCAGACTCTGGCATGCTATGTAAATCACCACCCCTCTCCCCAGTTCAATGTTGATGAAAGCACTTTTCCCATTGGGCTCTCCAGTCTTCTCAACATTGGTTTTAAAAGGGGGAATTGGGAAGAAAGGAGAAAGTGGAAGGTTTGAACTTCTCAGCAAACATTGTCATACTAATGATGAGATAAAAGTCTCCTCGTGCTTGATCTTTGTATTAAATCTAGCCAGAAGTCATCATCATCTTCATGATGTAGTTCAGTAACTGTAACTCATCATACCTAGATATCATTATGTTTATGATAAAGACTGAAGTCTTGCTGGCAGGACTACTTCATGATGAAGAAGAGGAGAAAATGGAAGTTCAGGAACCAACTTATATTTGTCTATCCTGCAAGACTCTCCTTAAAGACACAATTGCATGTCTTGATCTTCGTATACTTAAATCTAGCCTGAAATCATCATCATCTTCTTGACGAAGAAGAATAATAAGTGGAGGAGGAAGAGGGGGGAGGAAGAGGAAAAAGAAACAAGTTTCCTCCTGGTTTAGCTCTGTATCAAATGTTTATAAGATGTTTTAGAAGTGGAAAAAGATACGGGAAAGAGAAAAAGAGCAAACTTACATCAGGGTTTAGCTTGCATGTATGAGATAAGACAAAGTCTGCTCTCGGCTGGGCTCTATAATCCAGTGTGAAATTGTCTTCTTTTTAAAACAATGACACAAGAAGAAAACAAGGAATGGAAAAAGAGGAAGAGGAAGCGGAAGGAAAAGAAAAAGTAAAGAAACAAATTTACATAAAAAACTTACTTGTTTGTTTTCTGCTTGCACATCCCCATCCCAAGAACCACGGCCTCTTGACAAAGGACTTAGCAGAGTTGAAGTCATCTCTCTGTTGTTGACGATGATGACTTAATTTAACAATCCATCACTCCAATAAAGGGTGGGGTACATGTACCTGACATGTGTTGTGTTTGCTTCTTTTCCTCTCATTTTGTTCACAGGCTGAAATTGTTGTTCAATCACCTGATTAAAATCAAATTGATATTTATAATGAAAACTTTTTACTTTGATGATAAATACATCTTCCGTAACCTTTAAGGGGGTACTACACCCCTGCGCAATTTTGTGCCTATTTTTGCATTTTTCTCACAAATTATAGCGCATTGGAGACAAGTAAGATATGTATATTATAGGGGCAAGGACTACAACTACTGCACTGGAAATTTTATTTCAGCACAGACAACAGTGGTTTCCCCTCATTTTTGACTGTAACTATTTGATCAATAAATCAATAACTACTTGCCTTGAGTTACTAAATTTTCTGTGCAGTAGTTGTAGTCCTTGCCCCTATAATATATATCTTACTTGCCACCAATGCACTACCGGTATAAGTTTTGAGAAACATGCAAAAATATGCTCAAAATTGGCCAGGGGTGTAGTACCCCCTTAAAAGATAGGGAGTTACTATAAACTTGATCTATCTCAAAAATCCAACATGTGACATATATAAAATTATCCAATCAGACATCCGGAAAAACATGCTTATCGAGCAAAACCAAGCATTTCTGGTGATTTAAGTTAACTTGAATTAGGGCGCACATCACTAAATGATTTATTATGATATCAATACAGTCACCTTGAAATGCACTTGCCTACTCAGCTCAGTTGGCTTGCAGCATAACAACTTTTCATTATACAATTACTAAAATCGCTGCTACATACATGTATACAATGTAATACACAGTGTGGGCTCACCCCATTGCTACTATATTCCATGCACAGATGTTTGATCAGCGATACAAGGGGAACTGTAGAAGAGGTTGACAAGTTTTCTTCAGATCGTACAAATCGTATTTATGTTACAATATTAAATGTCAACAAAACATGGTTTACCGCACTATGATATTTACAATACAATTTCAGCTAGGATGGGATTTTTCCGGGTCCAAGCTCAGCCTGCTGGATTCATTCAGGTTACGTAATCTTACTTTTTCCGGGTCCAGTGAGTACAAAAAGTGCCCTGGGTGGCGGTGCGAAAAACTGTGAACCTGGTTTTCTGTCATACAAAATGGTGTGTGCCAGTCCTATACAGTTATAGTACGGCACATGTATTATTTAAATTGGTAGCGAGGAAGTCCGAGAAAGATTATAATAAAATTCAGCACACAACTACATATACCGGTACATGTATTGTTAGTACAGGAATTTAACCCATGTTCCTTTTGTTGTGGTAGTAGCTCTGCACAAAAATAGGGCAGCATCAATAGCAGATAACTAGTACATGTATGTATAATAACAAGTACCGTAAACTTTGGACACTGGGGTGACTTTGGTGGACACGCATGATGGGACAGGGTTGCTCAATTTAAATCACATGATTTTTTTTCCAAAAAATCATTGATTTAAATTTAAATCAATGATCTTTTTGAAAAAATTGTGATAATCAAGCAACCCTATATGTGTCCAAACTCCAAAGTCATGCACCCCGGTTTCCGGTACCGTACCATATCTACAATACTTCAAACCAGTGTTCGATTTACCAGAAAAAAGTTACTTGCATTTGTGCAGGTATTAAACATAAAAATCTACCTGCACAAAGTGAAAGTAACTTGCACACAATTTAACCATGATATAAAATAAGTAACTTATTTCTTTTTTACAGATGAGAAGTAAAAATTGGTGTAATTTCGTACGGGATATTTATATTTAATACTTGATTACTTCTTTGATTTTAATAGAGGCATATTGATATACGCTGGCGAAGTTACGTAATAATCGGATTAACTACCATAGCAATAGGTGAAAACAATTTTTGAATATACCGCGCTGCACTGATACTTTCACACGGTACCTCTGCATTGAACCATATCATGCTGATCACTTGCACCTGTAATATTAGTATCATTGAAAAGACCAGTATTGTGTTCAATCTATAACTGCAGACATACACAGGTGACTAGTTCAACCTGCTTGTAGTGCAGCGCGATATGTTCAAAATTGTTTTCACCTATTGCTATGGTAGTTAATCCGATTTATTACGTAACTTCGCCAGCGTATTGTATGTTTCTGATTCCAACTGTGTAATTTACGACTAAAATTCTACATGCACTTGCGCAGGTACATTTGAAAAGTTACCTGCACAGAATCAAAGTCGCATGTGCAGGCATGCAGGTGGTAAATCGAACACTGCTTCAATTTCAAACTGTAAAAAAGATATTAGTTATTAATATTACTAGTATATGGTCATGATGTGATGGTTAACTTAAACTGTCATGACTGTCACATAATTTCATAAAGATAAAATGTAATTTACATATAAAGTGTGGAAATGATGATGCATTTCAGCAATTTGAAAATATTGGGCTGGCTACTGAAATAAATAAAATTGATTAAAAACCTAGAGAAGTCTGCTTATAATATAAAAAACAAAAAGTAACTTAGCTTTAGTAACTTTATAGTAAGCTTTATACCTTTTTTCAGCAATTCAGAGCCAGTGATTGTCATTTTTATTTCCCATCTCAACTAAAAGTCTCGTCTACGTACACCATGATTCAAAGGGTAATATTAAGAAGATAAAATTATCAAAATGATGATCGATATTTACATCTTTATATCATAAATATGTCTTCATTTAATCAATTAAATTATTCACAATCATGCAATGTGATCCCTGTCAATGGAGATTTTGTATTGTGTATCTTGGCTACGGGAAATAGAGAGCTATGTGAGACCCCGGATATCAAGAAAGGACGCACCGTTTTGCGCATGCGCATAGTAGTGATTTCCCGACTTTGAGCATGCTCATTTCAGTGATATCTCAACTTTGCGCACGTAATTAATTAAGATGCGCATTTGAACGAATTCCCTAGTTTGCGCAGCCGAATTTCCGATTTTGAGCAGCGTGCGCAAACTGGGAATTTCTTTGATATGCGCATGCTCAAACAGCCGAATTTCCGAGTTTGAGCAGCCTGCGCAAACTAGGAATTTTATGAGCATGAACGTATGGAGCGAAGTCAACACTGATGACTGATCACGGACGGTACAACTGTCAAAACGGAGGAAATTATTGCTCTGAAGATTTAATTTTGCTTTCTATCATCAGAATTGTATATTATTATTATTAGTAGTAGTATCAGTATTATTATTATTATTATTATTATTATTATTATTATTATTATTATTATTATTATTGTTATTATTATTATTATTATTATTATTATTATTATTATTATTATTATTAGTGTTATTAATATTATTATAAATATACTGTGGTTTTATTATTGATATTAGCCGGACTATTTGTATTATAATAAAAGTCACATTGGAGAATTTAATTTGTTTATAATATTATTCTCTTTCTTCTGTTACTTATGTATTTATAATGTATCTTTTATCTATTTATAGGCTGTTTATTTATTTATTATCATAACATATTTTATCATTTATTGATTTATTATTATTTACTTAGTTGTTCATCTAACAAAATAAGTACCTTTTTGGGGAACTATATTGGTTATAAATAATAAGAAAATAATGACAAACGATACAGGAAAGGATATCATAACAATTGTCCACTTGACAAGGTGATTAGCGCAATGTCACGTTATATAATAGGAACAATAGCTGAATGTCTAGGATATTGAATTCTTTGCTTTTAATCATTGACTGGTGTGCTATTATTAATCAATGGAATCTGTATAATATATATAAAATCAATGGATTCTATAATTTAACCAGATTCTTATCATTGATAAAAAAAATTAAAATCAGCCATCTTTCTTTTGTATGAAAATGTTTAATAAATCATAGACACGGTAACACCATGGCTGTCGAAAGATTTAAAAAAAGTTTAAAATGAAATCACACTTCTAAGCCCCTATATCACTAAACTTGAATGTTTAACATGTTTGAGTATATTGAGGGATAGTGCTTATAGCACTAAGAAAAAAAAGAAGGAAGAAAGAAACTTGCGGAATAAAAAAAAGATGGGTTCCCTGTCCATTCAGTCTTTCCGATATCCCGATTTTAGATGAAAAGAAAGGAAACAAACGAATCCGCCCTTGAAAATATAATAATTAGTCCGATTTTAGATGAAAAGAAAGGAAGAAAAACAAATGAAAGAAAGAAAATCAGTTCAAAACTGTTTAATATTATACAATAACTCATAACATCCATGCTAAAAAAGACAAAACAATGTTTTGTTAAAACATATGGAATAAAATTATAAGAAAGTCACTGAAAGAGAAAAACAAATAAGAAAGAAATATAATTTAATTTTCTAATTTGAAAAAGAAAGTCACCCCTTTACAAAGATCTTAATTAATTATCCAATTAAAGGGTGCTATTATACAGTCTACAGCCTGACCATGCACACGGCATAAAACGACCAACTTCTGTGCTTCCAAATCTGGGTATTTGATATACCCAGATGTGGAAGACCTATGTGGGCGCGTGAACAGGAAAAATAACGAGTTATGAAATATATATGTTTGTAAACATGTTTGAATGCTGAACATGTTTGAGTATATTGAAGGATAGTTTTTAAAAAGAAAGAAAAAAAAAACGCACCAAAAAGACAAAGCAATGTTTTGTTAAAAATGTGGACTAAAAGTAAAAGAAAGTCACTGAAAGAGAGAAAATAAATAAGAAAGAAATATATTTTATTTTTTAATTTGAAAAATAAAGTCATCCCCTTATGGATGCTATTATAGCCCAGCAAACACAAAAACGTTTTAAAAACGTTTTAATAAGTTATATTTTGGCATAAAAACGTTTTAATAACATTAAACTGTCGGGTTATATAAAGGTCATCATAACGCTTTAAAACGTTTTGTATGAAAACACACTACAACAATATTTTTAAATGTTTTCAAAAATGTTATTGTAAACTATTTTTGCAAACATTTTTGCCAAATATTGTGTCAATACTTAAATAACATTATGTTAAAATATTTGAACCCAGGAAACACAGAAATGTTCTTAAAATGTTTTGTTCAAAACCTTTTAATAACATTTAAATGTCGGGTTATATAAAGGTCATGAAAACGTTTTTAAAACGTTATTGAAAATATTTTGGGCAAACATTTTCGCAAAATATTTTTTCAACCCCAAAATAACATTTTGTTTAGAATGTTTTGTATCAAGTTTTCAAGAACGTTTTTGGAATGTTATTAAAACGTTTTTATACCCTTTATATAACCCGACATTTAAACGTTTTGTGTAAAATATTTTTGTTTGCTGAGCAGTAGATTATCAAAAAATGTTTTTTAAGGTTATGAAAACGTTTTATACTCTTAATATACACTTTATATAACCCGACATTTAAACGTTTTCTGACAACCTTTTATAACCATTTGCGAATGATGTCGAAAACGTTTTGTGTTTGCTGGGAGGGCAGGCAGTCTACAGCCTGGCCATGCACACGGCATAAAACGACACACTTCTATGCTTCCAAATCTGGGTATTTGGTATACCCAGATATGGAAGAGTGTGAACAGGAAAAATAACGAGTTATATGATGTTTAAAATTAAATATATCACTAAACACATTATTGCAATCACTTTTTTAACATGTTTAAATGTTGAACATGTTGTAGTGTAGAAAGAAAGAAAGAAAGAAAGAAAACAAATAAGAAAGAAATATATTTTATTTTCTTATTTGAAAAAGAAAGTCACCCCTTTACAAAGATCTTAATTAATTATCTAATTAAAGGATGCTATTATACAGTCTACAGCCTGACCATGCACACGGCATAAAACGACCAACTTCTGTGCTTCCAAATCTGGGTATTTGATATACCCAGATATAGAAGACCTATGTGGTCGCGTGAACAGAAAAATAACGAGTTATGAAGTTTAAAATGAAATATATATATTATCACTAAACGCATTATATAATGCAATCACTTTGTAAACATGTTTGAATGCTGAACATGTTGGAGTATAGGGATAGTTTTTAGAAAGAATGACAAAAAAACACGCTAAAATTTTTTCACCTAGTAGAATTTGGAAGACATTTGCATACCCCACTCGAATTAACAAACTTTCCTCTTTGAAAAATGTATACGGGTCTGTAGGAAGCGGCCATATAATTATTTCCAATTTGCATGCAATGCAAGAATAAGAATTAATATACGAAACTAACTATAAATTGCACACAGGTGACAAATGGAGCAGAAACTGTGTCAAATTATGCCAATCACTAATTATATCTTGTCTCATATGAGAACTGTTATATCAGGCTCAAATATCTAGTGGCCCGTCGGGTCAGCATTGTTGGAAGTTATACTGGCCCAATGCAAAATCCACTGGCGCAGGGCCACCGGACCACCGCTTAAATCTGTCCCTAGGCCTATACGGGTGAAACTGATAATTGATAATTTAGTTATCAAATTTACATGCTAAAGTTATTATGTAGGTCTACAGGCGAATGCCATGTTGCATTCGTGACGTGAAAATACTATTATTCAACAAAGAATTAGGCCTGGTTTATAAGCGCGTCGACCATGTTGACCGTGTCCAAACAGGGATTTCCCTTTTAATAAAGGAGCACCGCGCAGTACAACGCAATGCCGCATGTAAAATAGGCCTATGTTCAAAATAGCTGTCAATCATCAGAATAGTTAGTACCCCTTTTCATGATTAATATTATAATAAATATAATATAGGTGTGGTGTTTGCTAGAAATCAGTAATTTGCAAAGACAAAAAAGACAATCAGGGGTTACCAGCCTTTAATTTATGCAAAATTGACCATTAATGGCCAAGTTGACCTTCCCATTTTCGGCTTGCGGCTAATCACGGCGTATTATACAATTGTATGACTTACCGAAATATGTTAATCCCTTTAATCAACATTGATTTGACAATGATTGACAGACGAAACATAGATTAATTATATCTGTCAATCATTTGCATATCGTAATTTTGGTTTTACTTTTTTATAGGCCTCATGAAAGAAATAAAGAAAGAAAGAACATTATAAATATTTGAACTTGACAATCTTTTAAAAATTGTGATTTGACCATAAATGATCATGATAATTATGTACATTTTGAAAAGAAAAAAAAAGCAATCTTCCAAATCTGGATGTGTGAAATACTTCAAGTATAATTATATTCAATAGTGGGTATAAAGGGGAAAAACAAATTGCACGAAAGAAGAAAAAAGAAGAAAAAAACGCAGAAAGAAAAAGAAAGAAGAAAAAGGTTGTGTAAGTTGTTATGGTGAGACGTTCATGTTTTGTGATATGACATTTACAATGAGCTCTAAATCTTTATCATATATGGCATTATTATAAAGTCCCAAATTTATTTTCGACATTCTGCGCTTAAAAATCTTTCAAATTCCATTAATGTTGTAGGCCTAGAATGCGTATGTGCGTGTTTAGTGTTTGTTTGGGTGTGTTGTGAGTGTACAACAGGGGTGTGCTGGTTAGTTGATGTGATGAGATGCTTTTGTGATGCTTTATATGGTGAGCTCAAAACGCATTTTTCCGCATTCTGCGCTCAACATCTATAATACCGCGTGTATGTATGTTTGTAGGATGGGTGTGGGGTGTGCGGGGGTTGTGTAAGGCGGATGGGTGTGTATTGTAGTTTTGATATAATAAGCCTTGGAATTTGGTGGTAGGGCCTATATGCATTTCCAGAAAGAACCATGACATGAAAAAGGTTTTGCAAAGGCCAAAAAGAACCATTTTGGGGTTCTTGCAATTATCATAAAACACACACGATTCTCTTTAGCTGTCCTGTAATACCCTTTTCGAAGGAGCTTTTTTCTTCTTTGGAAAGGTCTAATGACCTCGGCAGAAATTACCATTATCAGCTGATACTGACTCTGCGGCTAATCACGGCGTATGCTACATAATATTATGCAATGACTCGCCAAAATATGAAAAATACCCTTTATATTTACGTGTATTTTGCAAAGAAAAAAATCTTCCAAATCTGGGTGTGTAAAATACTCAGATTTGGAAGACAATAACTGTGCATTAGCGCACGTGCCGTGATGAGAAAAACGAAACGAAAACAAACGTTGTTATAATGCACGAGACATTTGTATTTAAATCCAACTCTAAACTTTGCATTATTACCCAATTTTTTTGGCATCATGTGCTCAAAATCAAGTCCATAAATGATATAATGGTGCTTAATGCTTAATGTGCCTGTTTAGTGTTTGTTTGTGTGTGTGTTTGGCAGTGGCGTAACCAGCACATTTCAGAGGGTAGTGGGAAAAGGGGGGGGGGGGCAACTATTAAGGGGGCAAACTTTGACGAAAATGCCCGGGCAAAAATGGGCAAGAAGTACAAAAAAAGGCCTAAAAATCTTAAATATCAGGGCGGCAAAGGGACAAGACTTCTCACGGGGGTGGGGGAGGGGCCTGTCCGCCCTTGGCTACGCTATTGGTACCTTTAGTAGGCCTAGATGTAAAAAAACAGGAGTGTGCTTTGTTAGGTAAAATAGGACCTGTATAATAGTTGATGAGGCGTTTGTGATGCCAGTTACATAGTGAGCTCAAAAGGTACTTTTCCGCATTATGCGCTCAACATCTATCATATGCGCACAACAATCAGCATGAGGCAAAAACATTACCCGATCGTAGGCCTACATTATGACTTCATCTCTTGACCCCAGGCTCTTGACAGCTTTATAAGAAAGAAAGAAAGAAAGAAAGAAAGAAAGAAAGAAAGAAAGAAAGAAAGAAAGAAAGAAAGAAAGAAAGAAAGAAAGAAAGAAAGAAAGAAAGAAAGAAAGAAAGAAAGAAAGAAAGAAAGAAAGAAAGAAAGAAAGAAAGAAAGAAAGAAAGAAAGAAAGAAAGAAAGGAAGGAAGGAAGGAAGAAGAGGAAGAAAGGAAGAAAGGAAGAAAGAAAGAAAGAAAGAAAGAAAGAAAGAAAGAAAGAAAGAAAGAAAGAAAGAAAGAAAGAAAGAAAGAAAGAAAGAAAGAAAGAAAGAAAGAAAGAAAGAAAGAAAAAGACACTTGGTGAAAGAATCAGAGGCTTTGAACTTTCACCAAATGACCCTATATGTTTAATAGTGTTTAGCAGTGCAGTTTTCGAAATCTTAAATATCAGGGCGGCAAAGGGACAAGACTTCTCACGGGGGTAGGGGAGGGGCCTGATGCCCGCTACTGGTGCCTATAGTAGGCCTAGATGTAAAAAAAACAGGAGTGTGCTTTGTTAGGTAAATATAGGACCTGTATAATAGTTGATGAGGCGTTTGTGATGCCAGTTACATAGTGAGCTCAAAAGGTACTTTTCCGCATTATGCGCTCAACATCTATCATATGCGCACAACAACTTCAGCATGAGGCAAGGTTGAAAAACATTACACGATCGCAGGCCTACATTATGAATTCATCTCTTGACCCCAGGCTCTTGACAGCTTTATAAGAAATAAATAAATAAAAGAAATTAAAGAATCAGAGGCCGGCTTTGAGCTTTTCACCAAATGACCCTATGTTAAAATAATGTGGTGCAAGATATATAGTGTTTAGCAGTGCAGTTTTCAACACATTTATCCCATCGTATTGGAAGAGAGAATCGGGTATCATGCCAGCCTGATCGTGCAAGCGATGAACTGGGCCACTAGCTTCCAAATCTGAGTGTTTGATATACCTAGATAGGGAAGACCTATTATGTGCGCGCGTGAACAGGAAAAATAACGAATTCTGGAGTTTAAAATAAAATCAAAACCGGCCCTATATCACTAAACACGTTATTGTCGATCAATTCGTAAACATATTTAAATGCTAAACAAGAAAGATTTCCTTGTATTCCGGTGATTTCAAACATTAAGTTGACCGATTCCAATTGAAGCTTTGACATTGTTTAGACATTATAAATAATGTCAAAAATCCGCATGAGGCAGTGTTGAAAAACATTAAAACGATCGTAGGCCTACATTTAATGATCCCGGGCTCATGACAGTTGAACACCATTATCAAATTGAAGGAGAAAAAGAAAGATAGAAAGAAAGAGAAATAGAAAGAAAGAAAAAAAAATTAAGAAAGAAAAACAGAAATTTAAGAAAGAAAGAAAAGAAATTTAAAAAATAATCAAAGACAGAAATTAAAGAAAAGAAAGAAACTTAAGAAAGAAGGACACTCGAGGAAAGAATGGGAGGATTTGAGCTTTTCACCAAATGACCCTGCATGTACGTAGTATACTAGGCTATATTGGCCTAATATATCGAGCTTTAACCAATGACCGAGGAACTCATCACAGTGTGAGGAGGAGATGGTCCAGAACGCCGATGTAACCTGTCAATCTTAATTATGTCATGGCCCTGAAAAAACTCAAAATAGTATGTTTTAGACCAGGGTCTAAATATGCACAACTTTGCATTTGTTCCAATACGTATGCTCCTTTAAGAAAGGACTCACAGGAAAGGATATACAATATAGACTTTTAGCATTTCAAAACTTTAAAAGAAGGACTCAAATCCTCTGAACATGCTGAAAGAGTCAGAGGATTTGAGCTTTTCACCAAATGACCCTATACTATACTACACTCCTCAAAAGATTTAAAAGATCAGATGAAAAATGATCAGCATTTTTTAAAACAAAGGATATAATGATAATATTATTGATAATTGTGCTTGATCTTTCAAAAGGCAAAGTAGCATAGGGCCTAAAAGTATAGGCCCTATAAGACTCGTGATCATGACATGACACTCGGATAAGCAAACTTGACTTTCAGTACGTGCGTTTTTCACACAATCCGAAATTTATTTATTTATTTATAACATGTTTACCCAGGGTAGCCCGATTCAGCCGAAGCTGGTCTAACACGGGGCCCTGCAAAATACATAAAATGAATATAATTATAGAGAATTACAAAGAATATAATCATACAATTTACAACTCAAGCCATTATTAAAAGATACATTAAAAGAATATAAATCTCAAATACATTTGTACAGTTTGCAATAATTATTAAAACTCACATGCCATTATTAAATGAACATTGATCCATAAAAAAAACCATCATATACATTGTAAAACACATAATAACTCAGTAACATATATATTCCAAGATGTTATTTACATTATACACTATTTAATTAAAACTGGTGAAAATATACATTTTTGTAATACCGTTTAAAAGTTTGCACATTTATTGAGTTTCTAATATCTCTGAAATTATATGGTTATAATGATGCATCATATCAAACTATAGCCTATACACAAATCGGATAATCCACTAAGTATTTTGAAATGAAATGCTCAAATAATATTATAAATACAGATATCGATAATAACTCAAAAAAGCCTGCATGACAAGGTATTAAAGTGAAATAACCCTTCTGGCTATTTTAGTCTGAATATGACATTATCTCTATATTTCACTATCCAACATTTAGGCCTACCGGCTATTTCATCAAAAGACTCGACTATAAACCTGTAAACCTCGGCATGCATAGATGTAGGCATAGGGAGTGGGGGTATTTGTGTGTAGGCCCACTATACTGGTCCCGGGATAGGGCCTATATATATGATACCGTATATCAAAATGAATCGATGTTTTGTTTTAAAAAACAATTTGCCATTCGTATATTCTTTGAACGTCATCAGAGCTTTCAACATGGTTGAAATAATTATACTAATTTATTTATTTATAAAAACGACTGCAAAAAGAGACTAGGTCGTGCGCAAACTAGGAAATTCCATGAATGCGCAGATGCTCAAAACATAGATTTCCCGAGTTTGAGCATGATGCGCAAAACATTGATTTCCCGAGTTTGAGCATGATGCGCAAACTCAGGAAATCCCAAAAGGACGCAGCTTTTAAGAGCTGCGCATATCAAGGAATTGCTGGGTTTGAGCAGCTTTGGGATGCGCAAACTCATGATATCACCATTTCCCGCATGCGCATTTTTCTGCGTAAACTAATGAAATACGGTATATTACATACATGAAATAGACTAATACAAAACATTTCAAGGGGATATAATATTTATTTTTAAATCTTTAGTACAATTTTACTAAACTTAATTACTTTAAAGTAATTGATAAATATTTCTTATAATATAGGAACACGTTTTTGTACCATAAGTGTCAATATTTTCCATTGAAAAATAAAAACAATATGTTTTATACATAAATTACCCCTAATAATACTTTCGAAGAATCCATATTTTGACCTGGGTTTGACCTGTTAATTGAAAACATAACCTTCGACCTTTCAACTTAGGAGATTCTCAAAATGGTGAGTGTTTCTTCGATAAAGTGGCGTAAAATCGCTTCGAATCTCATCCATGCATGGTCATCATTGGCAGATATTAGTTGTTTTAAGTATAATAACATGTTAACTTGTAATTCTGAAGAATATCATACGTAACTGTGCTCAAATTGTTGAGATATTTAGAATGAAACAACAGGGGTTCGTCTGCCGATAGGCGTGACCCCTGCAATGCTTACGTGGCTGTCACATAAACACGTATCGCATCGTACAGTACAGAACGTAAATTATATTTCGTCCGAGTATTGCATACCCTGACGACCAAATGGTAAAATATAAATAGAGGTTTATGCACAGTCAGATACGCTACGAGTAAGAGTCTAGAGACAGAATCGTCGAATGAGAATCGTGATTATTTGATAAAAATTAAAAATTGTATTGTTGATTGATGTTGCCATTCTTTTTTTTATTCATTGGAATTATAATTTATATTTTTTAATTTTTAATTCATCATTCATACATACGATACGCGCTATAACACTACAGCATGCATGATTGGTTGATAGGCGGGCATTGCATGTTTTAACAACGTTTATGCCCGGCTTTCCGGTCGTTAACAAGCCGCGCTAGAATCTACTAGAACCGTTGCGTTGGACACTCTTGCGGGTAGGATTATGTACGTATGCTCGCGAGCTATTTACGCAAAGCACGAGTGATGTATGCGATGTTCGTGCATGTCCAAAGCACGATGGACTGAGCAAGTAAATGTTTTCTCACAATTCATAGTGATCGAAAAAGTTTTAAAAAGGATATTTTTTTTAGTCTAAAATGATGGTATTTTTAATCAGCATGCAGAATGTTGCGTAATGCGTATGCAATGTATGAATGGTGTCCATTCATATATTGTTTTATGCCTCAATCGTTTAGCCATGAAAATATATAATTCAGCTATAGTATTTTTAAAATATTTTTGTATGTATTTGTAATCATTGACATTTGTAGTTCTCTAGTTCTTATTGAAATCTTTTTTTGCCTTAGGACAATGAAAGTCAATTCCTTGTTTCCCGTTACACAATTTTTCATGGCTGTGTAGGTGACCATTTCATTTTTCATTATTCATTATTTCATACCATTTCATTATTGCATCTGTTACAGGTGTAAACCAATAACTACCCATGTATACATGTGATAAATCACAGTTTGTAGTTTATAAATGTAGTTTACAACCACATGAAGGTGATTGTACAACTATTATCAAAAGTTTCACAATATTTTTTTTACGGAATGAGATCAGAGCAGATCAAAAAGTGCGGGACAGAGAAGTGAGTAGGTATTCATTATTAATTCATTATTAACCATATAGGGCCTACCATCCTCCTACTGCAAAGAAAATCCCTGAAAATCAACAGAAAGAGATTTATGATATATTTAAAACCACAATTATTTATTGGTAGGTATAAGTTTGTTAGAAATCAACCAGCAATTGGTTTTGAGCGGAGTAGGGTAACAGGAAACTAGGATTCGACTTTCATTAGCCTTAAGGGGGTACTACACCCCTGCCCAATTTTGTGCCTATTTTTGCATTTTTCTCAAAAATTGTAGCGCATTGGTGGCAAGTATACTGCGCCAATAAAGTATCCTTACACTTGGAAAAATAATCACAATTTCAAAACTGAACAATATTGGGGTAAATTTGTTTTTTTAATAGATGCACTATCTAATTCTGCACATTATGACACCACATTGAATCCGATGTGACCTCAAGAAGTAAAGTTACAAGCAATTGAATAGACGAAGGTCCGGTTTTAAAAGTGACAAACTGGCCTATACAAGGCGCAAAAAGATTCCAACGAGCGAAACAAAGAGACAACACAGTTTCTTCAATGAAGCGTTATTTAAAGCAGTTTTTATTTCAGTTTTTGCTTCTCTGTACTTTTCATAACTTTCATTTTATTTGTCAGTTCTTTTGTTGCACATCCGCCATCGGCGATGTGCATTCTTTTTACCGCGTTCTTCTTCTTCTTCTTTCTTTCTTTCTTTCTTCTGTCAACACTATGATCAGCCATCGTAGCCACATGCTTTCAGGCATGTTGACCATACTTAGTCAGTATAACTGTTTGGTGGTGCCACAGATGTCACATGATCAACTTCCGGTCAAATGTCATCCACTTCCGGTCAATGGCCAAAACTTGGATTTTCACTAAAAATGCTACTCCTCCCACATATTACATAGCACCGTGGCGTCACTTACACACATGCATCATCTATAGCCACTGTCTAAAAGTTATACCACAAAATTGGAATCAAAGGTCATTAAGGGGTCACTTCGGTAAAAGTCTGAAAAATTTGTAAAAAATATTCAAAAAATCACTGTCTTTACAAATTACATAGCAGAGAGTCGCCATTAGCACACATGCATCGCTACTAGCCAGGGTCTTTAGGATGTCTACAGTTTTGGGGTCAAAGGTCATTAAGGGGTTACTTCGGTCAAAAACCAAAATTATCAAAAATGTTTAAAAATTTTATCTCAAAATGTAAACAGACCAGAGTAATATAATCATCATACATGAATCAGTGTTACTTGATGTATGCATGGTATTTTTATTTTGGGGGTCAAAGGTCATTAAGGGGTCACTTCCTGTTTTTAGCTAAATAACTTTAAGAATTTTTATCTCGACAACTAAACATAGTAGAATTTTTTAATTAAAATTGGAACAATGCATTTTGTCGGTGTACATAAGGTTTTTTTTTCATTGAAGTCAAAAGTCATTAAGGGGGGCAAAAGGTCAATCATAAATTTTTTTTAAATCAAAATCCACGTATAAGTTCCGATTAAGCTGAAATTCACCAGGAATATTCCTTATGACATCCTAAGCACTATGTTATATTTTTTTTTTGTTAAAGGTAATTAAAGGATCAATTCCGGTTCTCACAGATTAAGGGGTCATTTTTATTTTGCATCAGCCCCCCTAAAATACCTGGCGGTTGTGCATGCTTTCATGATGCAGGCGACATTAACCATATCTAGTTTCAGTTTTCTTTTGTTCCTTTTGTTTTAAATTAAAAAGCCAAATGCATAAATTAGCCATTCACCACTCTCAAACCAGATGTCTAGTCTGTGGAGTTTTGAATAGGCCAGTTTGTCACTTTTAAAACTGGACTTTCGTCTAATCAAATGCTTGTAACTTTGCTTCTTGAAGTCACATTGGATTCAATGTGGTGTCATAATGTGCAGGATTAAATAGTGCATTGATTAAAAAAACCAAATTTACCCCAATATTGTTCAGTCTGGAAATTGTGATTATTTTTCCAAGTGTAAGGATACTTTATTGGCGCAGTATATGATATGTATATTATAGGGGCAAGGACTACAACTACTGCACTGGAAATTTTATTTCAGCACAGACAATGTCAGTTGTGGAGTTACAGTCAAAAATGAGGGAAAACCAATATTTGATCAATAAATCAATACCGGTAACTACTTGCCTTGAGTTGCTGAATTTTCAGTGCAGTATTTGTAGTCCTTGCCCCTATAATATCTTACTTGTCACCAATGCGCTATAATTTTTGAGAGAAATGCAAAAATAGGCACAAAATTGGCCAGGGGTGTAGTACCCCCTTAAGTTTTTTAACAAGTTAATAAGAGTATAACTTATTCATAAAAAGTCAGAACGCAATGCAGTTTTATTCTTCCAATCAATGTTTTGTTCAGTTGTTGCATGCCAGTTGTCTTCATCACATATCCAGTAAAAACTATCACTCTCAAAGTGTTGTAAACAGGTCAGCTCGCTTATTGCGATTCAAACACTCGCCTAGCTTAAATATATACGGTACTAAAAGAAAATTGCTATTGCTAGCGAGCGATTGACCATTCGCCTTAAAGATATAGATGTAAAGGCCTGAGTAATGTTTTGATATCTTGGTTTTGATGCCATCTTTTGGTGGTTTAGTGTTTGCAGCAGGTGGATGGTCATCGTGTTATAATTTGCAGTACCTGTACCAGAATAGCTGAACAAAATCCATCACTTAACTTTCAAAATCGGGTGCTTACTGCTTAAGATCTAGATCAATGGAAAGAAAAGTGCAAATGTTTTTCGTGTTCCAAATCGGACGAGTGACTGACAAGCTTTAATGACGTCAACGTACGAGTCATTAATGATTAATTAAGTTAACCCAAATATGGAGGTATCCAAAAGTATGCTTATTAGAAGTTCACCGAATCAGAATATTGATACAGGTATCCAATTCTATGCAAATGAGTCGGAAGGAGATTACGTAAACATGTACAGTGGGGTGTCTCTAGGGGTGGTGTTTGAACTTTGTGGTTAGTAATCATTACCAATACCATGTATTTTGTAATTATATTTTGTTTCGTTGGGCTATTCCATTTTAAATGACCTAAATCTCCCACACAGGCACAGGGGTGTAGATTTCAAATGGAGTCGCCCATTCAGGTCATCCCATTTGAAATTCACACTCTCTGTGTGGGAGATTAAGGTCAGTAGCCTAGGGAGTGAATGGATGTCAAATGAAATGGCGCATTCCTGATTTACCTAACATAATTTTGTGTCATTTTGTATCATTTCAGTCTGCCATCGAGTCTATGAGCCGCTATGTGAGTCCCGTCAACCCGGCGGTGTACCCACATCTCACCCTCACTCTACTATCCATAGGAGTCTTTTTCATGGCATGGTTCTTTGTGTATCCTTACCAATTTACGCTAACTAATTTTTCTTCCCATATTTTTTTACAAACCGCAAAAACCAGATTACATTTTGCCGGGGGGATTTTAAGTTTTACCTGCTGTATTTTTTACAAGTATACTTAATGAAATTCTACCATAATTAGGCAATGAACTGGATGGAACTTTGAGTCATAATAGGTTTTTGTCCATGCAATTTACATTACAATACAATAAACGGAATTTACATAGCGCCTTAGCATAAGTATGAACAAAGCGCTTTACAATGATCTTAAAAGTACAACTTACACTACATCTTAGGCTACAATAAAATGTACAACTTAATTAAAAATAAAATTTAAAAAAAACTTAGTTTGGAAATAAATGGGTTTTCAGATTAGATTTAAAAGTGGCCAGACTAGGTGAAGTACAAAGTTTTACAGGTAATTGGTTCCAGAGAGCTGGCACAGAATTGCAGAAGGCATTTAGCGATTGTCACTGACATGTTTTAAACTTAATCACACAATATAGCATGAGAATATTTGCATTTTTGTCAATTTTTTTCATTGAAAAATTGGAGGGTGCATTTATCAGAGGGGGTGCATTTATTACAGACAATACGGTACTATTATTTGGTAATGCCTCAAAATCAATTAGAAATTACATTACATCACATTTGCCCTTTAAATCTGGGTTGGTTTATCGGCCGCCAGGGTTGAAAGGGTTAAAGGTTTTTTTATGTAAAATGCAGAATTTTGAAGAAGAAAAATGCTATTCCAGTTGAAATCAAACACCCCATAGAAGACATAATTTTCATCTTCAAAACAGGGAGTGTGAATTTCAAATGGACTATAATGGGGGGGGGAACTCCTTTGGAAATTCACATCACACTCCTTATGTGGAAGATTAATGTTATGTCTTCTATATGGGGTGTGTAGAACTAGAATAGCCCATTGCTTTCATATTGTAGGATGAAAACAAGTTTTTTTCCTTAACAGAGACTCGCAGCTA
Organism: Amphiura filiformis; assembly: GCF_039555335.1. NCBI lineage: Eukaryota > Metazoa > Echinodermata > Ophiuroidea > Amphilepidida > Amphiuridae > Amphiura > Amphiura filiformis. The sequence continues at coordinate 17,011,920 of NC_092645.1, forward strand.
TGAAGTCACATCAACCAAATACACCAGGGATTTATATAAAGAGCTCTTAGTATCACTCGTAGCTAGTCTTTTTATGGGATTTGGAATTCTGTTCTTATTACTCTGGGTCGGCATTTATGTATAGCACATCATTTTGTTCAAGGTAAGAAGCGAGTACATACAGTACAACCAGTGGCGGCACTACGGGAGGTGGGGTATTATATTTTTCTTGTCCCCCACCCCACTTTTGAGGCAAAAACACAAAATGTCCACTTTTTGTGACAATTTTGTGCAAAATTGGTTGATTTTCCCCCTAAAATTCATTTGCCCCCCCAAGAAATTCCTGGTGCCGCCATTGAGTTCAACCTCTTTCATCCATCCATGATGAAAATATTGGCCAGATAAGTACCGGTAAATGAAAAATCTGTATTTAAGCTATAGCGAACTTGAACAGACAGCGTAAACAATGCCCAAGCAGTTCATAACCAGTCAGATAAAAAATCACAGATGAGATGAATTTATAGTAGAATTTTTTGGCTCGGCTAACTCCAGTCGGGTCGGAATTTTAATTACATTTTTACAATATTCAAAGTTAATTTGCAGGTAACTGTAAGGAGTATCTAACTGAGACTTAGTACATGTACTACAAGTACAATAGTTCTAAGCAAATTATGTTTTAACTTTTTGCTATTTTTATTCTGTGTAATTAATTTGGGCTAATTTTTTGAATAATTAAAATGAGCTCCAGCCGAGCCAAAATGTCATCAATGGCAGGAGGGGCCAATCGATTTTTAGGAGGGGGTCCTGATATATTTGGAAAAATTTATTTAATATAAAATGTTGTTCCTTTCAAGCATTCATACAAACTGTTCCTTGTAAATGTGACAAATTCCTTGTGTAATTACTCACATTTATACAGCGTAATACTGATAGTCTATATAGTGTTTTAACGATAACCATCATGATCCTGTAATAAACTGATAGCAAATGAAAGATCCTATTTTTCTGTGTTTTAACGATAACCATCATGATCCTGTAATAAACTGATAGCAAATGAAAGATCCTATTTTTCTCATTAACATTGAAGTTAGGAGTTCCAAATTGGTGTATTTCTGAAGATATCATCAAAAAACTGTTGAATTAGTCTCAAATTATGTGGTATACCACATATTTTTAATGACAGTTTTTAATGATTTCTTCAGAAATATACCAATTTGGAACGCCTAATTTCAGTATGTTAATGAGATAAATATGAACTTTCACCTGATACCAAAATCTGCATTTTGATGGGGTAAAGTAGGGGGAAGAGGCTGTCAATCAGGTTACCCACCTTTAAAAAAACCGATCCAAATGTTTTTGTGAAAAATCAAATCTCTCGGAGACTGCCCAGTAATGCCACTTCTTTTTATAACCTCTCAAATGATTCTCTTGTTTCTCGTTTTATTCGCAGATGTATTTTTATTGTTCTTATTTGAGATTGCACATCAAGTCATCACTTCATCACATCAAACTGGAAAGAGAATAAGCGCCACAGATGTCATGACAACTTACCAAGCCCACACAGAAATATGTATAAATCTAGCACAAAAAAAACTTATCCATCAATATTTGATGTTCAACTTGCCAGACTGAATACATTCATAAATTATGAATAAGAAATATTGATTTAATATAATTATGCATTCCACAATCTCCTGAAACTTATGAAAAATATAATTTACAAGTCTAGGGTCTATGGTCTCAGGACAGCCTGTTTAATGGGCTGGGATATAAAGCATTATTGAAATGAAATATGATATCGGTGCAACAAACGACTTGTTTTGATCATGTCACAAATATCACTTTCACTAAATAGGTCTGTGTATTTAATGTCTGAGTTTATTGCATGTTTTTTTGCTTTACATAAAAACCAAGGTAATTACAAGAAGTGTCTATCTGCAATAGCTGCCCTATAGACCTTTGACAGTTTCTGTGTTCTATATTGTACTATAGGCCTTCAATTATTGGAGGTCTGACTGTACGTATGACACATGGCAGCTATTGCAGATAAGGCTTTCTTGCACAAACCCTCGAAATTGTAAACATGAGTAGTGAAGACTGGAATGGCTCAAATTTGGAGAGGTTGTGCAACTCACCTACCGGAGACGTGAAAGTGACATCAAGTTTATGAGATCACTTTGTTTTACAAGGAATCGGCAGACATAGCGGATTATAAATTCAAAATTTCTCGCTCAGGGAGTCATGCTTCCTCGATCGATACTACACCTGGTTGTAGAGTTACCATTATTTTGTTAGCGGGTTTGTATATGTACATGTTACCTGCTTTGAAGTATAGTAATAGAGGGAGATGAATGGCACAACCTCCCGAATGAGAAACAAGACATGTCTCTACAGTTGAAAGAGCATTTGGATTTGGTTTACAGTTTAATTGACATGACAATAGACCATTCCTGTAATTGGTACTTTCCTGTCATTGATGGGGTGAACATTGATATCACAAACTATAAAACAACCAAAGCTAGGTCAAGCAGGGTATTATGTGATTATAAAATAATGAAATAATCATGTGATACCCTTCTTGACATTGCGTTTGCTACCCTATAATATGTGATATTGATGCCCCCCCCATCAACGCTAGGAAGGGAGCAATTATAGGAGTGGTCTCTATCCTCACTTCAAAAGCAATAAGTTGACCTTCATCTGTGAAAAAAGGAAAAAAATATTGTAGCCATTACCGACACACCTTTTGTATTATGCCAACTCTAGAAGGCAGCATCACTGTTTTTTCAGTGCTTTTGCCGCCTTTGGTATGGTGGGCTACCTGAAGACTGCAGTCAGTAAATCGCACAAGCTGGAGGCAACCGGGGGAAATGCCTATCCCCTTCAGTGAAATCGGGTATTTGTCAGCGTACAGAAATCGCAATGGGTGGTCATCTTTTCTTGTTGCATAAACTTATTGAGGATATTGTCATGTTAGCAATTTTCAATGATTTTATAAATTAATGTTCTTTTTCCAATTGTCAATTTCTGTAATGGTTACTTCTGTTAATGATAGTATGTAGTAAATATTGTAGATACAGAAAAAGAAACAAACCAAGATATCTGTGTTACCTTTTTGTGTTGTGTTTAGCCCAAGGTGGTCCAATTTCTGTGCGTGGGCTGGACACAGACAGGGGTATCATGCATGACCGAATCAGATTTTGTGTTTTGGGATTATTTTACCCTTTTTACGTGAATATTCGGCCACACAAGATACCTCTGGTCTGACAAGTGCCTGCCTCCCCTGGGTCAAATGTATTGCTAATGTGTTCCTATATTTCCGTTTCCAATTTAATTGCCTATCGGAGCATCAGGATCATATGTAACAAAATTGTCATTTTTGCGTAACATAAATACTGCTACTAAAAAAGTACAAGCACCAGTATTGAAGGCAGATTACATTCCACAGTAGCAAGCTTTCACTACACACTTTTGACAATGGGTACATGTAGAATGGTAAAAAGAAGCAGTCTTTTCATGGTCAAGATAAATTGCTAATTGGAAAACTAAACTTACACCCGAAATCTTAATGAAATAACACTTTGGTTAAAAAAAAACCCCAGAAGTTTACACAATTGTAACATACTAAAATGGTTTTTCACATACCTTGCAAAAATGAAGGGTTTAGATATGGTAGTGGCGGAATCTGAAATTTTCAAAAAACAACAGGAGTACTTAAGTATTGGCAAGCAACCTGTCATTTTGGATGGGCAGTTTGCTCCTGGGATAGGCAAGGGGTCAATCAAAGGTCAACACGGGTCAAATTTCAAACTTGCTCAAATTTTATAAGCTATCTGGGACCAGAGAAGATGATAAAAGAGGAGGTCGCTCGCTGCCCACATCAAATAAATAATGTGTGCATCCGCCTATTGATGGAAACAATGATCTAATCCGATTGATCAACTAATACGATAAGTGGCTTTGCGAGTCACGACTGTCTAGCTCTAAACGACGCATGCCCGGATATCAATTTGTTACGTCAGTTGACCGCGAAATAGAACTTCTGTATTGTTTGGCATGACTGGCTGCTAAGTTTGACCCGAGATCCCTGTGAAAAAGACCCGCATTTTGGATCCAAATAGCATTTTTGGACACGTTTGGACACGAAACGGGAGTATATGGAGAAACGGACACGAGTTTCAATTACTGATTACACTGGTTTTAAGTTTCCGTAAACTGCCGCAAATATTCAAATAGTTATCATTTAAATTTCTTTTCCTTTGACCTTATATTAATTTGACTGGAAAATTAATTATGCTTGACTTTCCATAACTTAACAATTTTTTGATATTTTTAATGGGAGTTGCGATATATATAATGCTTTTTCACTCGTTTAAAAATCATGGTCACCCTGGTTAGTATTATTTTTTTAAAGAAAAAAAAACATGATTTGACTGCAAATTTGGGACTTTAACGATGTACTTCCGTGTGTGGAATATTTTCTCCACTAGAGAGAACTACCAAATCAGACGAGCGTGTGGCGGATGAACAGATTACCACAAAGGAAGTTTCAAGTGGTGTTTTAAGTACCCCAAACAAAGAAAAGTGAATAGAGGTTAACTGTGGTAATCGGATTATATTTTCGAGCAATCTCCTCTTTTCTCATCTTCTCTGCTGGGACATACTGTTCTTGAGTTATAAGGAAGGACAAAGCCACAGGGTGCGTCAGTTTTTTTGCCACATGGCTCAAAAACTGTAAGTGCTCCGATTTTAACAAAAACATTCTCAAATATTGTTTGTAATTTTAGCAAGTTAAATAAGGAATGGTTCTCACCATCTAGGATGTTTTGTTACCAAGGAAACATCGCAAAATAAGTCATGTCAATAGGGGCCTATAGAGGAATCCAAATTCACGCATTCCTACACCTGACTAGCAGCCTTTAGTTGGGTAGCCGTCAGCTACAATGCACTCAAAATGTGAAATGATTCGGCCTTGACGGAAATTTTAAACTGCATTCCATCACCCGTTTTACATCTTCCGCGAAAACACAGGCAGACAAAAGAATAACACAATACAGTTCCCTTCGACAAAACACACAGCATGGTCTATTCGCTGTTGAAGTAACATAATAATCGGATTAACGACACGCGGTATCTATGCACTGATGTACTTGCAAACAAAAGGACTATGTATGAATAGATGCGACAGGATTACCTGCGGAATTATCTCCATTATATACATTATTAGCTATTATTCTATTAACCCTCCTCGTCCTTGCATCTTCTCTAGGTGTTAGGCGGCTTTTATTTGCACAATTGGACGCTCAAAACACCAGGTTGGTGGTAGCGGCGACCCAAAGATGTCCGACCAAATCCTGACCATGACTTGGCTCCTTGGATTCGTCTATAGTCAGTGGCGTAGCCAGGATTTTGGAACCGAGGGGGCACAACTTGTAAATGTACTGACGGAAATATTTTTTGCCGAGGGAAGTTGTGAATGGTTGCCCCAATTTTTTTTTTTATGGTTTGAATAAGTGAAGAGCAAAAAAAAAAAGAAGATATCAGGCGCTAGCAACCAAAAAACAACTAATTTTATATATAATTCAATTTTTAAACATTTTTTATACAATTTTCCATTCTTTCTTTCATCACCGTGCATAATAAGCAAAGTAAAATATTAGTCCATTGATCACCCAAATTATTTTTTACCAACACCTTCCGTCTACTAACGGCCTCTCATGAACTGACGGCCATCATGAGCGGGGGGCACCTGCAAAATCGCACAAAAGCAGTCCCTTGCACAATTTGCCTAGTAATGAGCGACCATGGCTTTCAGTCAAAACCTCGCCCTCTATAGTTGGTCTGTATAAACAAAAGAACCTATTTACAGTTATCTGGGGGCAGTGTCCGAAATAAGGAAAATATAGAGGTTGTCCCGAGGACAACCAGAGCATAAATTCTGCTTGTCCTCAAAACATTTTGGTTGTCCCCAAAATGTGTCATATTTAAGAGGTAAAATATTGTGGTTGTCCAGAGGATAAGTACATATCTCAATATGGTTGTCCCCAGTGATTTTTGGACAAGAGGATAAGTGCTTATTTCGAACACTGTCTGGGGGGTCATAAATATGCGAAAATCACCATGAATGAAAACTTTGCCACACTTAATCACATACACTGCACAGCATACACTGGCCATTTTATTCAAATAGCAAGACAACACAATTGACATTGAAAGAGGGGAGTGGTTGCTGCAGATTGCCCTGCCCATCCCACACATATCGGTTGTCATCAAAGTTGACGACAATAATTGTTTTACAGGAATATCTCTGTATAATAACCTCATCTCTTGAGTTATCAACATTGCAATAACATTTACATTTTAGTACCATTAATATAATAGGTGATGACTCCCCCACCCATGTCATTTTCATTAACTGTTACTTTACGGTAATACATTGATTTACACACATTTATGTGTAGTTTAAACAGCTTTGCATATCATTTACATTTGCTAGAAAGTGGTATACAAACTATTCACCAAATATTCACCCGCATCATCAGATCTCATAAATATGCAAGAATTCACAGCATACAAAGCACAGGGACTTTGGCTGTTGGTGAATAGTCTGTATACTGACTGAAACCAGATTACTATTCTTTGGTTCATCTCAAGTTTGGTAGTGACGTCAATGCCTTTTCATGGTTGCGCTGCAAGCGTGTTGACAAACCGCTCTTGTACGCGTGCATTTACACTCTGCGAGATTAACTTTACGTGCACGATTTGATATTGCGCCTAGCAAAATGCACACCTACGCCACTACCGAACTTGAGGCAAACCGTTGTATATAAACCACCCTAGATATAACCCCGTCAGTGCCATACCCGATTCACCGAGCATGGGCAGCAACAAACGGCTTTGAATCTCAAAAAAAGTTTAGCTTATCGCTCGCTAAATATAGTCATTATAACACAAAAGGACCGGGTTATATTTATCCAGGATTCATCAGTATGCAGTAATCTTGACAATATCAATAGTTGCAAAGTGAATTTCATAATTGTTCAGAGTTCCAGGTATGGGATGGTGATAATCGCGCATGAAGAAGAAGCGAAGATTCCACAACTTCTATGCGCTTGATGACCAATGGGTTGAGTCCCACCGACAGTCTTTATGTTATGATTGTTGATTAGCCAATCAGTGTGGCTGTTTATCACTTCTGCGTACATGCTTGACGCACGGCACATAACTTTAATAATCGATTGATTAACTTTAATTGATTTTTTTATAGTAAATTATAACATTCAGATAGTTGACATTGACAATGCTACTTGTCTCCTAATACACAGTGCGGAATGCTGGCGTTAGTATCGACAGCAAATTCTCAATACTTTTTACTTACTTCAACAATATAAAAAAAATGTTACCAAAAATGGACCAAGAAATGTTACACATTTTACAATACAAATGTGACACAATTAAATTCCAGTTGAAATCCATACACCCATGTGGTAGACATGACCTTAATCTCCCATTTGAAATCTACACTCCCTTTGTGGGAGATTAAGGTCATGTCTACCATAGGGGGTGTATGTATTTCAACTGGAAGAGCCCATTTGATGAGCAAGATCTGTGTTCATTTCCTCAATGAAATATCACAGGATTTGTTACGCTGAAAATCCCATTGCAGTTGGACTTAAAGTTCCTTAGATATGTTTAACTGTTATAAAAAACAATAACATTTGAAAACAATTCGATACTTTGGCCCACTTCTTGAAAGGATTTCGGCGACAAATGAACAATTTGCTCATTTCCATCATAAATATTGTAGTCGTACATACAAAACATCCACGATATTATGCATTATTATGTTTTGATGGATCCAAGTTGTGATAATATTGGATCCAAAACATAATAATGATAAAATTCGATGCTTTACGCCCAATATTTAATGGTCTCGCTATGAGTTTTAAAATATTGGACTCGACTATGTCTCGTCCAATATTTTAAAACTCATAGCTCGACCAATAAATATGGGCTCAACCGATCCAATTTTATTTCATAATCGGTTAAAGCACATTCACTTTTATGAGTGTAGAGTTTTGCTAGCGACAAACCACACATTGACTTGGGTATAATTTCTCAAATAAAGGGAAGGAGAATCTGGTCTCCCTATACCATCCTTTATATTGGCCCTGTCAGCTATGGTGGAAAATTTTGGGGTTTACAGGTCCTTGTCGACAACACTCGGAAACATACCAAAATGTTTCTGCATCAAATTTGAAATCTACTGATAATATGTGCTTGAGAAAGCATTGCAAGTATCAAGCAGTGATTCCTTAATGCAGACTAAGTATTAATGCCCCCAATTTTTCCTGTGGCAGAATAAAGATGGTGGTGAGTCCTGATTCGCCTTCTAATGTAAAAGTGGAAATTTTTGCACTACATTTATTTTTGTGTTTTTCGCTTTCCAAGCAGCTTCAGTGAAAATAAAGCGTAAAGATGATCATTTTGTGTCTACATATGTAAGGAAGCACAGAATCACAGATTAATAACTAAGTGAATCAGTCCCACTTTTACAGTATAGAGCCGTGCACTACATCCACTATATTTATTGCCACAATACAGTTAAAGTTCTTGTACATCATCACAAAACTCTAGCCCAAGATGGTGTATCCTTGGTGTAAAATATTCATAAGTCAGACTAGTGTAAAGACTCCATCGAGGAATTAAGCACCTTACAGAATAAAGCTGTATAATCCTCCAACACAAGATTTCTGTGCCAGGCTAATTCCGTGCTCTTTTACACTGAAGGATAAACCCATTTTACGCATCTTATTAAATAGAAATATTGACATAAACATTAGACACTAGTAGCAGCAGCTGACGTTACATGCATTGGTCATTTCCTCGTTGCCTGAAAATGAAAGTGGAAAAAAGAAAATCATGTAAATAATTGTAAATATGTAATGATGATCGAAGGTCTCATATTGATGGATAGACGCATTTAGGGATTCAACCATGTTTTACTGTTGTTCATTACCGTTTAACAATGATGAATCTGTGTCGCCTGTGTGGTTTACTTCGCAAAGGTACTTTAACTGCCCAAGCGAAGTAAACTAAGCAGACGAGCCAGACAATGCAAATAAGCTAAAGATGATCCCAGTCACATGATTTTTCTTGAGGAACCAGCTATAGTCCTTGACACTAAACATTACAAGATCTGTGATTTATCTATTGATAGCAGCAAAATAAAACGGCAATGTCCTTCAAAATTATTAATTCAACATGTATATATATGCACACAAGTATCGCAAGCTTTAATAGGTGGTGGGCCTGGGGTCCAGAGAGCAGCATCCCTGGAAACTCCTGGGCATGATGCAGTGATGCTTTCTCATGGGCAAAAAAGTACGCTGACTTTGCAAATCAATTTTTTTCTCTCAAGAACTGCTCAGTTTTACTGAAATTTGCTATGTTAGTTGGATTCCTTGCATGATTTCCTTTCTGATAATATGTGACACGATCTGGTCCATGGGGGCCAAAGGAGGCATTTTTGAAAATTGAGTTACTGTAATTATTACATTATACATACAATAGGCTTTCATTTGCTGAAAACACCAAAGGTCTAGCATACTTGGTTCTAAAGTTATGAAGTTTTTTGATGTCTATATTCTTATGTATTTTATTATTTTTAAATCCATATTTTTACCTTTATCTGAGTTTCAAATTTGCCGCCTTTGGCCCCCATGGACAAGATCGTGTCACATATATACTTTATGTTCTTATCATCATTACTTTTAAAGGTACAATACAAAAAAAGTGTCCAAGATTTCCCACTCGGAGTGACACTGCTTGCACCCCTTAAGCCTCACCTTGGTGCTGCTTTAATGATGTCGTCCACACGCATGATCATCTCGGCTGCTTCGTGAGCACTAATGAGTACCTGTCTCTTGACCTGGAACGATTCAATGATGCCTAGCTTCTCCATGTCTCCTACTGTGCCTTCTATCATGTCTGCAAGATACAAAAAATTGACTTTCATTAGGCGATGGGAAAAAAATCTGTTCTACCGGCGGACGGACCATTAAGTATGTTTTGTTTCATTTCTGGCTCTTATGATAGGATGGGTTTGGTGTAAAAAGAAGTCAAGTTAGCTCAATCGATATAAAGGTGTTCGACTATATGTGACTCCTCGCCACAACTGAGCCCGGATGTCGCCAATCATCATTTTTGAGATATTCAACCAAAATATTCTGCTTGAAATTAGCTTTAAAATGATGTATATCATGTCTATAGTACTTGACATTTAAGTAGTGAAAAATCAATAAAACAGTCAATAAATCCTTTCTTTCCTATTGTTTATTGTTAAGTTCGATGGAGCATATCTCAATAGTGGCACTGGCGACATCCGGGCTCAGTTGTGGCGAGGAGTCACATATGGTGCCAGAGTCGAGCCCTGGCGGTGGCTTAGTATGCTGTCCTGTGAAAATTAAGCTAGCTTGAAATTCCCCTGGACAAGGAACTTACTGCTAATTATCACGTTGTAACCCGTACAAAACTTGGGGAGCTGATCCTGGTTGCGAAAATCATTAGTGGAATGTCTATGGTGTGCGCTCTTGAGTGGTCAGCGACAACCTGTAAAGTGTGCATAGGCTTGTGGATCAACGTGTAGGCGTTGTACATGTATGCAGCACACTATTAATCACTGCGCTTAGCACCTTCCAGGTCTAGGCAGAGAGAAAACCTTCCCCACATGAATGTACACTGAATGTCATTACTGTCTGTTCAATTAGCTTAATTAGATTCTTGAATTTTTAAGATATTTGAAAAAATAAAAAATTATGGTCAAAGTCATCAAAGAAAAATGTTAGCACAGCCTTAGACCTAACGTGATTTATACTTTTCAAATTCTGAAGTTCAATTTAAAACCCCATTTCTTTTCAATTTTGGTCTTTTCCATGATATTTTTATAAAAAAGCCGTGAGAACGTCGGGTACCATAAAATTTTTGGAATCAATCCATTTAGAGCAATGGGGACGAATGTCACAATGCGCAGAGATGGTATTTATTCGACCATCCCGTCCGCATCAGGAAGTATTGTCCAGCAAAATATTTGCCGGTATAATTTGTGTTGAAACCCTACTGTTGAAACATTACGTTATTATTTATGGGAACTAAGGTTTTCTAAAATAGGCCCAGCTTATATAAATACATTCCTTCTGTATTTGTTTTATTTATTTATTTATTTATTTATTTATTTATTTATTTATTTATTTATTTATTTATTTATTTATTTATTTATTTATTTATTTATTTATTTATTTATTTATTTATTTATTTATTGATTGATTGATTGATTGATTGATTGATTGATTGATTGATTGATTGTGCGAATGGGTCTGAGAATGGGTCTGAGAAGGTGTAGGCCTATTATAAAACTACACATTTATTTTCAATTTGTTATTTCGTTTTGTTTGTTGAATACAAACTGAAAAAAACTGTGAAACAAAAGAACTTTTATACAAGAAAATATTATTTAAAACAATCAGGTTACAGAAAACATTTCTTGTAAAGTTACTGTATCTGAAAATGTCAAGCGAATGCTGATATTCTTGGGAAGGAATGGTGGTATTAAACAAAACTCAATTTACATTGTAAACCAGTTGAAATGAGAACGAAATCCATAATTTTAATTTTTAAAACGTACTCGCGCCATATAATTTCGTGTAACAAAAACGGTGGACCATCATCACCTATAGAAGCTATACAATAATCGGAACGGTATAAAAATTGAAATGGCAGGACAGATTGATGGACAGATTGTTTTGCTAAATAGAATAGGGTCTATATGCCCTAAGTTGAGAATGGACCGAAATGGGGTTTTAAATTGAACTTGGGAATTTGAAAAGTATAAATCACGTTAGGTCTAAGGCTGTGCTAACACTTTTCTTTGATAACTTTGGCCACAAGTTTTTATTTTTTCAAATATCTTAAAAATTCAAGAATCTAAGCTAATTGAACACCACTTGTTACTGTTCAACATAATACAAAAAACACGATCCCCCTGGCTGGGCGGTCAGTAAACTTGTACCTCAGAATCTCAGATGACCCCTGGTGACATTAATATTAATAATAAATATGTTGACTGTACCCACCAAGTTTCATGCCCATATGACAGTTTTTACTAATTTGACCTCAGATGACCCCTGGTGACCCCGAAATAACCTTCCAAAAATTTGGCTCTAAATGTTGACTGTACACACCAAGTTTCATGCCCATCTGATAGTTTTTACTAATTTGACCTCAGATGACCCCTGGTGACCTTGAAATGACCTTCCAAAAATGTCCGTAATATTTTGACTGTACCCACCAAGTTTCATGCCCATACGACAGTTAACTAATTTGACCTCAGATGACCCCTGGTGACCCCGAAATGACCTTCCAAAATTTGGCTTTAAATGTTGACTGTACCCACCAAGTTTCATGCCCATACAAGTTTTTACTAATTTGACCTCAGATGACCCCTGGATGACCTCAGTTACCTTGACCCACTAATCAATACAAACCAGTTCTGTCTTGGGTCAAGATGTACCCACCCACCAAATTTGAGGAATGTGTGACCCCTAGTCTCTGAGAAAATAGGCGAAAACCAAAACCTAACCAAAATGGAACATACACATACATACATATAGAAGGATTATACTATCGCAATACCCCCCTCATGGCTAAAGCCAGGGGGATAAAAAGAGTAGAAGGATGGAGAGCTTACAGGCTTACAAGGTCAAAGGACATCCTTACCTAATCCCAAAGTTTGCCTTCCTTCTGTGTGGTGCGCCCTCAATTCTGCGACGAGTTCAGCACTATCGTACCCGGCATTGTATGCGATGATTGTAGGAAGCTGTGGTGAGAAAAAAACCAAAAAATTTGTACATAACCAGTAATAATGACTTACTTCTGCTATGGTGTATGTTTTGCTATGTCCTGAGCATTGAATTCCCCGGCACTTGATTATTATTATAACTTTTCTAAGAGCTCCTAACATAATACTGAACTCCATTAGTTGCAAGTCTTTGCCACAGAAGTCAACAGCAAGCCGGAGGGGGCTTGCAGCCTTATATGTTTTAGCATTGTGGACCACACGTTACAGATGAAATGAAATATATGCTACATAAAACTCACCTGTCTTAATGCTTTAGCAAATGCTTCCATGGCAACGGCCTCCTTGCCTGGTGTGCGCATTGCAAGCTGGGATACAGCGTTGGCCATCAACATCTCTGAGCAACCTGTGGATGAAGGTATTAAAAATATATGAGATATCTATCTACATTTTAAATGGGAGTCACCCATTCAGGTAATCCTTTTGAAATTCCTACTCCCTGTGTGGAAGATCAAGGTCATGTCTTCCATAGGGGGTGTATGGATTTCAACTGGAATAGCCAAATGGAAAATATATGCCATGTGACTATTCAATATCCATATTTGATTGTGTGTAACTTGTAACATACCAATTTCCTCCAATAGTCCCCCATCCCTCAAATAAATGCCCCCACCACTTTTTTCAACCAAATTATGTTTCAAAAATGCCGATATTTCCATGTTGTGTAGTAACTAGCTGATCAAGTTGCCCACATGGACACAAGTAATAAAATCTTTTGAGTGCAAATTTCTCACTCCATGTTGACTTAATCCTTAATAATCTGGGTACCCATGAATGATGGGCGCATTTGAGAGACACACTTAATGCGACCTGCACGCGATAACAAGATGATCCAGATGAGGCGCAGAATTGTTTTTCTTCTCTCCGCACATTGTCAGCAAGGATCCGAATACCCCCAATTGTTTTTCTTCATCTCCGCGCATTGTCGGCAAGGATCCGAATACCCCCAATTGTTTTTCTTCATCTCCGCGCATTGTCGGCAAGGATCCGAATACCCCCCAATTGTTTTTTCTTCATCTCCGCACATTGTCGGCAAGGATCCGAATACCCCCAATATTCTCCATATAGCTGACGGTGCTATTGTACATGCGGTATAGGGAGTCCAGGTTTTCCTTCTCTAATTCTATGGTACTCACCCATAAATTACATAGGGTACACTGCACACAATTATCCGACAGGTCACACCGTGGTCTCCATGGCAGCCAGTTTGGTTCCGCACCCTCCACACAAACAGTCTGCCAATGACCACGTATACAGCGTTTCTGATTAGCTAAGAGGCGACAAATCAAAGTCAATGAGAACCGAACAGCAGCGCTGCATCCGGGAACTTGATTGCCCGTGGGTTGAACTCCTGGCTGAATAATCAGATACGCGAGCAGCATGTGCTGGATGACGTCATGGGAAACGGCTAGCCAATCAAAAAGACCTTGTTCGTTATCATTGGCAGACTGTTTGTGTGGAGGGAGCGTAACCAAACTGGCTGCGTAGGAGACTAGTCACACCCTTTGAAATGACACATATTTGTAGATTTTGCTCCAAAGTGGCATGCATTTTCTCTTACCTCCTCCATAAACTGTCCTTGTCTCCTTCACTGTCTGAGTCAGAACACAGAGGGCGTCGTGCAAGGACCGCTCCACCTCGTCAATAATCATCTGCGTTGCGCCTCTGATGACCACAGAACACGCTTCACCTAACTCGACGCCGGAGAAACGGATCATTTTATCTTCACCTACGGAATAAAACAAAGAAAATTACTTTAAAGGCACTATCAGTCAAGCCTCCAAATTGTTTTGTTATCGGGGGTTACTTTTGGAAAAAAACTTGCCCCTGTAATTTACTTTACAGGGCTATTTTTGACAAGAAATCTAAAAGCTCTATTTTGATTTGTCACTCAGATGATTATACAATATAATAATTAACCAATCAGGGGCACTGTAAAAAAGGCAGCCGATTTTATCCTACATACCTATCATGACCTCCTCAATCAGTTTACAATGACCTAATTTCACTAGATCGGGTCGGTCAAACGTTGACACAATCTCGCCACCGGTGACCAGCGCTAGCCGCTCTATACCTTCAAAGTCGGCGTGCTCTATCGCCATGACGCCAGAATCTGCAAACAGCTGCTCGGGATAGTTGTAGATTAGTTGCCTAAGTAAATTGGGAGACAAAAAACAATATATTAATCTTTAATCTGCTTTGGGTGGATGGTTGTGGGATGGTAGCGTTTGTAGGGGCATTTGTGGGTGGGTGGGTAGGGGTGGGGGTGTTGCGGGCATGTGCATGTGAGTTTGACATACTTTACCTGTTAATAAAGACATTGATATCATGCTTCAAGATTTTCTCCACTTTATCCTTCATTTTTTCTTTCTCAGCCAGCTCCAGTTCCGCTATCTTTGCTGTGGAATCCACCCGTACTCTGGATCCAAAGACCTGAGAATGGAAAACACAAAGTTTTTCAAAAAAATAAATAGGAACTTTTCAAAATATATATCTGTTGTTGAAAATGCTATTACCCGAGGTCAGTAGGGATACATTAAATGACAATAATGTGCTGTGCACCACAATTAAGTTCTTCTTTTAGGTTGGTTCCCTTTATTTTTTTGTCTAAAAGGAATCCCTCATCCAGATAGGAGTCCCACAGGGTTCTGTTTTAGGGCCTACTAAATTCATTTTATACACATAGCCTACCTTGACTTTATCTGTGTCCATTGGTGTGTTAGCTACAAGTATTCTAGCATTCTCTATACGTTTGGGTTGGTTCACTCCAATCTTCTTGTCTAAAAGGAATCCCTCATCCAAATAGGAGTCGGACATGCTACCGCCTAATTTCTTGATGATTTGAATTGCCTGAAGATCACTCTTGCCCTGTCGAATCAAGTACAAATAAAAAGTTAACATGTGTAAGGTTAAAACAGTTGACATAGTTGAAGAAGTCCCACAGGGGACTTCTACAAGTTACAAAGTTACAGCATACAAAGTTACAGTTACATTACAAAGTTACAGTATACAAAGCACAGGGACGGGGGCTGTTTGCAAATAGCCTCTAGTAGTCTGTGCTAGTCAATAGAAAAAAAAAACATCAAGAGACTGTCACCAACAAGGTGTGACTCCTCCAACCTTGGATATTAACAGTGGCAAGATTCTCCTCAACATTTATCATTAACTGACTTTCTATCACTCAGGCAAAAAAAAAGTTGAAGAGAGGAAGGTTCTTCCCCAGGGATATTTATGATACAATTGGCACGCCTCTGGACTGCATCTAGCTTTGGCGTATATTGAAAATACTATGGAATCCATAAAATAGTGCAGTTGGGGTTTACAAATCTGGATTTTCTTTCCTTGTACATGTATGTATTTGTAAAAAAGACATAACAAAGAACATCAAAAAAACCTCAATTTTGCGAAAAGAAACAACGTCTTCAGTACATAGCCGTGTTATACATGCTTATTTTCACCTTACCTTCAAACGTATAACAGCATCTACACATAGATTAGCAAATCTTTCTTTCTCCTGTGTCACAATTTTTGAGCTCAACGTTGTCATGGCGATGTTAAACAGATCTTCCCTGAATTTTGCTTGATCGGCACTGTAAAGAAATAGTGACAGTTAAGTACAGTTTTACACTTACACGAGATTGGGAATGTGGTATAATTGTATTCCCAACTCTATTACCCTCACAACCCATTAATGAAAATCATGCACTGTGATTCGTCAAAATATGAAAGTACTAGATTTGATGTACTGATTGCGTATGGAACACGATAAAGCATGCACATTCTACGCAGAGCAATATGCAAGGTTACATTATACAATTTACCAGCGATACGCACTATCACTTGCACTGTGGATATACACATACGCCCTCTACCTTGATATATTTGGGCAAAAAGTGATATTTTCTCTTTCAATCACACCATTTTTCAGTAAAAAATATAAATAATCAAGGATGCTGCCTTATCCTTCACACCAGGGCATAATTTACTGTCAGAATTTTGAATAGTAAAATTGCAAAATGCATAGCAATGACATAAGTTTTTGTGATTGCATAGCAATTTGGCTAGATTGTGTAGCAAAATGCGATGCGATACCGATTATATTATGCCCTGCTTCACACCCAAATAATGTGTCCTTGGCAGTAAAAACATGTAAATGGAAGCCTATTGTTTGCATTTTTACTGCCTTGGACACATGATTTGGGTGTAAATGATAGGGCACTACCCTTTATTTCTTAAATATAATTACCCATGATCCCTTGCTGCTTCCTCTAGTACTCTAGCAGCCTCTGTTACAGCTGTTCTCCATCCTGCTATGATCGTCTGTGGGTGCAACTTTTGTGCTATCAACGTCTCGGCTTCCTGTCAAGTTATTTTAAAGGGGTATTAAAATTAAAAGTGTTAAGATAAATATGCCTAGGCTATATTGCATTTCTTTTTTCATGTTATCAACCACAAGGAGGCGTGGGGGAGGCGGGATCTTAATGAAATGGTGGGTACAGAGTCGGTTTTTAACCATTGGCTTCTATAGGACAGGAAACTATCTGAAGTCACTGGAGCCAAAGTTGAAAAGTCGCCCTATTTTTTTCTTAACCATTGGCTTCTGTGGGGCAGGGAACTACCGGAAGTCGCAGGAGTTAATGTTGAAAAGACACCCAATTTTTTCTTAACCATTGGTTTTTATGGGACAGGAAATTGTCAGAAGTTACAGGGAAAATCTTCAGTGTCGCCCAATTGGGTTACCAAATTGCAGGATTGGCAACCCTGGGTATGGGTTGTGGGCAGAGATGGGGTGCATTTTCAGGTATTTTGAGCTGCAATTTTCACAAAACTGGGTTAGAGATAATATGGCATTTGTTGCCGACTAAATTTTTAATGATCCATACACTTATTGCCGCAATCAAAATGTCCCTTGCACAAAATCAATTGTGGTGCACCCAATAGGGGGCCAAACACAATTTAATGTAATTTACTCAAAATTTCAGACAACTACAGCATTAATTTTTAGGGATTAAAAAAATATTATCTTGTTTTTCCAAATGAAACATAGCTAAATCCTAATCCTTTAGTTGGTTCTAAATGGCAATTTGAAATCAAATTGTAAATATTATTTTTGCAATTGGGAAAATAAAACAAAAACATGCAATTTTGCATTTCTTACAACTGCAGTCACAAAATTCAAAGTACTCAAAACATACGTTCATAGGCTAAGAGCTTGCTCATAATTTATCATTTATAATTGATTATAAGTGATTCTTAAACATCTTGTCCAAAAATAAGAATGCATTTATAACTTGAAATTAGTCTCTGTAAAAGTCTTTGGGCTCGACTGTTACAGTATATGAAAAAAATGCGAATTTTTGGCCATTATTTAAACAAGGCGGTTCTCGAACCACGAGTCTCGCCTGCTTTCGCCACCGTCTGCTTTTACGATTACTTTTGGTAGAAGTAAATGAACCTGCAACAACCCATGGCGATTTTCCTGTTCAATTTGAGCTTGATTGGACCAAGATTGAAATTTGACCTTTGACCCCTAAATTTTGATGGGTCTCGGCTGGGGACAATAACCTGGCTGATGATGACTGCACCCACTATTTTAAAAAATTGACCAAAAACTAAAATCTAACTATCATTACCAATTAGAACTAAAGAATTAGGATTCAGCTATGTTTCATTTGCCTATAGATGAGTTGACCTCAATGTTTATCAACAAAGGCAAAGGGACTGATATATTGGTATGCTTGAGCAAACTGCATACAACCAGTCAACAACTACACTGTTCTATAGCCTTATTGTGATGTGGCGGGAGGTTTAAAAGCACGGGCCCTGAACAAAAAATGATGCGCGCATACTGCCAGGCAAAAAATAATGGAAATTGTGACGATGCGTGCGCATACTGCCAGGCAATGACGTCAGAAGTCAACTCATCTATACAGGATAATATTTTTCTAATCCAAAAATTGAGTACTGTATTTTTCTCAAACCGGGAGTATTCAAGTACACAACATGTGCTTACCCTCAGCAATTCACAGGCTAGTACTGTCACAGAGGTAGTGCCGTCACCAACTTCATCATCCTGCACTCGACTGATTTCTGTCAGACGGGAAAAATTAAAAATATGATACAGTGTCAAAATAAAGAAAGCAGGATACTAATATTTTTTGCAATTGACTGAAGTACCAGTATCGTAACATGCCAGTTACAAGGCTCTCGCTAGCCTTCAAAAACTCTGCGTCCGATCGGACACACAACTGTAAAACCTGGTCGGGAAATGCGTGTCCCACAAAATTTTTGTGCTTCCGTACAACAGGGAATACAATTTTACAAAGCCCCCGATTGCCGGTATCATGGGTATTGCAATCGCATTACATCGCAGTTTGATGCAAATATTTGACTATTTCCTTTCAGATTCCTGATGAGATTTTAAAGATTTATGTAAATTTATATTATTGTCAATAACGAATTACGTGAATGCAAACTTGCTGACAATGTACAAAAGTTATATTTTTGCTCTCGTGTTTAAGCAAAATCTTATCACGTCTCGCTGCCGTAAGAATTTTCATTCATTGACTGGTTGACCGGTGACCCGGAAGTGTTGCAAAATGGGAGTGGTTAAATGTGAAAAGTCAATAACTCGTGTGCTGATTGGTCCATTGGTCAATAATGATATAAAAATATTCATTTATGCACGATGGAGGTTTAGAAATTTTCATGATTTTTAGAATCATTGCAAACACCAATTTGATAAGCTTATAATCACTCATTTTTGGGCTGAATCCAGACTGGACGCAACGGGTTGTTGAAATTTGTTGAACATTGCGTCCAGCAATACAAAAATGCATCTGGACGTAAGAATTCGCGTCCAGCGGAAGCCTTGGACAGTTATCACAATGTTAAATTGTGTAATACCGGTATGCAAAAGACCGGTGATGCCCATGCCTACACTTGTGAGAGTACCTACCAACAAGAATCTTTCCAGCTGGATTGTCAATTCCGATGGACCTAAGAATCGTTGCCCCATCATTGGTCACCTGGACTGGATCACTGTCATTCATGGACTGCAGAATTTTGTCCTGTGTTTTAAGATAAAACAATATTAGAAATCATTATACAATTGACACTTCCGCCATCTTGCTTTAAATACCAAAATAAAATTCTCCATGCCAATTTGTATATTTACTTTGTTTGGCCTATGCTGAAATGGTAAAGATCCAAGTGTACCATTTAAGCAAAGGCTAGAGTAAATATACACAATAAAACGTCATTGCCCTTTATACTATAGTATAGTAAATTTTTTGATTATTTTCTTTTAAACTCAAGGACCTAGCATGTGTGTCTTGGTTGACAGACTCACCAACTCTAAGGAAAAAGTACCAATAATCGATGCTATTTTTATTTCAAGTTTACAAAGCTGGCGTCTATGCTGTAGACAAGCAACTGTAAGTCATTTGTTTGAATTGATTAACACCTCATACTAGCATTGGACATAGTCAGCCCTCAAATTAAGGATCTCAAGGGCAGTGTTCGATTTACCTGGATTAGCATAGCAAAAATGCTACTCACAATTTTGGAATTGCTACTCAAATCGGAAAGTGAGTAGCAGTTTTTGCTACACAAAAAAATATACGAAATTGATCCGAGTCACTGGCCACTGCATTTGTCTACAAACTTGCAAGGGAGAAAAAAGATGGATCAGATAGATACAGTTATGGCAGGAATTCCCCTGAAAGTAGGGATGTTTTGGCGATGGTAAAAGGTATACAAAAAAATCCACAAAACATGGTGAAAATAATTGCAACTCACAATTTTGGCATTGCTACTCAAATCTGAAAGTGAGTAGTAGTTTTTGCTACACAAAAAATAGATGAAAATCAAACACTGCTCAAGGGGCATGGCAACTTTTTTGAGGACAAGTTGATATTTGCCTTGGACTTCCATTGAAAAGGCGAGGCGGCGGCAATTTGTAATATTTCAAAAGGGCATCATGGCAACTGTTAAAAATTTTAAGAAGGGACCAAGGCAATTTCTCAAAAGTGAAGAAAACTCGATAGAGTAGGTCAATGACGCTAACTCGTTTACTGATTAGTCTATTTTGCTAAAATGTCAATTTATGCACAATGGAAATTACATGCCAAAAGTATGTTGAATAAGCTTAAAAAGCTATAGAAATTGCCGGGCTAGTTGCTTCACAATTGAAATTAAAAATAAAATATTTATTCCATTTTAAATCGTTCTCATTGATGATTTTATAATAAAGGGGCAGGGTAGGACACCAACAACAACTTCGTCAGAGGGCACGGCAAGTGACTGCCGTTGGTAAAGGACATATTTGAGGGCAGTACAGCAGGTAGGAAGGGCACCGACGGGCCGTCGGCATATGCCGTGGGTGCCGAAGGGCTGGTCAGTGGTCATAGTATGTCTGGCTCTCAAAAAAATACAGCATCAAAATCTGACCATTATTTACTTACACTGTGCACCAACCAGCTATAAAGTCCCTGCCTGTCTACATTCATGACATTACACAATGTAAAAATATGTAACCATTAACCAACTAAAATAATTTACATATTCAGGGCCTAGATTTCGACGAGAATCACCGAATCGATTCTCGTAATGATTCTCGTAAGATTCGGTTGCGAGAATCAACTTCTCTCGAGCATTGTATCATACAGTAAGTGCAGTGACTATGATGGATTTTGATTCTCCCAAACCAAGACGAAATCTAGGCCCTGATATTTCTTACAAACCTAAATATATGGGACATGTCCGCTATATGGGCAATATTCAGGATTCGAATTCGGCTGTATCGCATAGCAGTTTGCTCCTTATTTTGAAGCAACTGCTAGCTACCCAATTTTGCATTTGTATAGCAATTTTTATAGTGCTTTAGTATATAGAAGTATCCTGATTATGATGAATTAGCCAAAAACTGCTACACAAAATTTGTAAACGAATTCGAACCCTGGCAATAGTCGTCTACCGCCCTGCAGTGAGATCAATACTTACCATTCCCTTTGGGCCAAGCGTACTCTTGATGAGGTCACCTATAGCGATGGCACCCACAAAAGATGACATACGCGCAGTCTCACCCTTCTCCTCCTGCGCCGACGACTGCAGAATCTGTACTGGTTGGAGCGACTATGAGGAAAACAAATTTTAAAATTAAGATTTTTTTTTTTAATTAAAAAAAATTAATAGGCAGTAGGCTATAATAATATTAAACTTTTAAAGCGTTGATGTCCAGGGTGCAAAACTTGACACAAAGTTCCCTCCATTCCCAACCCGATTTGTGCAGTGTGAGCATATTTTTTGCAAGAAATGATTTTTACAAAATTCTCTCGAATCTGGTTTGAACACACTCACTCAATGTCAATGTCAATGATGCAAATTAAGCACAAACAATGAGCAGTCAAAAAATATGTAAGCAAGCTAGCTCGAGATACATGTACTCTAGCTAATAGGCTTTTTTGCCTGGCTTGAGCATTTTGTTTTCAGGAGCCTGTTCCCATCAGGACCCAAGCGTGTCTCCACATGGAGCGACCTTTTAAACAAACAAACAAACAAAATACAAGTTTACATGTTACTATCTTACATTATCTTGCTGTATTTGAGCTAGAGCGCCATAGGTAGAAAACCCATCCAGGTCTTTTCTTATGCCTGGTCATTCAGGTCAAGCACTCTCATACCCGAACGTAGCGAGGGTGCTTGGCATGTCCGCCATTTTATTATACAACGGATGGCTAGCATCCCGGCCTGTCAATTTAAGCTTTTTGAGAAGCCTATTTTAGTTGCAAAATGAGAACACAGAGTGGCTTATCTTTAACCCACATTCTCAATCGCTCATGCCAGAGGCTCAGGCTAAAATAAAACGATCACTAACTAATTATCAAAAGATCGTAAATTTAATTTCTTGAACATGCCGGCGAAAAGATTTGTTTACAAGTAACAATCATTGTTCCGACACCGATTCCATTCATTCGGCACACCACATGGTCACTCAGGTGAACAGGGGTTGGACGGTCGTTTGAGTTCAATTTGTATCCAGGTTACCTGGCCGTCCTGGAAACATTTTTCAGCCACGTTGCAAAATGGTCGGAAATACATATTGTGGGCAGTCATGGCACTGGGGCATGACGTCATGGACGTGTGCAAAATTTCTGACGGGCGCTACATGTATACATGTAAAACCCGTTTTGTGATTGGTTGCACTTGCAAAAACCATTCATTGCAATCGTAAGCCAATCAATGAACGCGACAGCCTTTTTCGGTATTAAATAATGTGACCCTAATGTGACCCTGTCATTAAATCACGTCTAACCTGATTGGTTTACAAAACTACTTTGACAAATGCTAAGCCAGTCAGCGTGCTCGTTTTCAGTTTTCGAGAGGTGAATTCACATGGTGATCCAGCGATCGAGTATAAATTCATGTGCCGCCGCGATTTAGCGTGCATTCATCACCATTCACATACTACATGTACTATGTATAGTCGTGGAGTGGACTTTCGCTGCTCATAAAAATCGCTCAAAAATCGTCTTTTTAAATATTTCTTTGGACAAAAGCTGATGCATAGAATAAGTTTAGCAATCACAGATGACACTACAACTACATGACTGTACTCATGAAAAATGACATTTGTGTCAATTTATATCGAGTGATCGTCAGACATCCCATTGTTATAGGTACATCAATATAGGTGATCATGATCAACACGTGTAGTGCTGGGCTCACATGTTACCGGAAGGGACCACCATCAGTTTGCAGTGACAACTTGACAAGTCAACCTTTGCAAATCGGGAGATGGATTGATTTGCCCAGCACTGGATTTTCCCATTAGTATTTAATGAGTGGCGCTGGTCGGTCGTCAAAACAACTTACTTTGATCAAGCAAGGTTGCAGAATTAAACGGACTATAATATGGTCGGAATTTGTACTTCAGCACTTGTGTTTCCGGTTAAAAGTAAAATAAATAAAAAATAAATGTTGTTTGATTTAACGTGCGCTTCAGCTAGGCATGGCCTAATTATCAGCACACTTCAACAATTATTCCGCTGCCATTAGGAATATATCAGAATCATTTCCGCTTCACCAAGTCCGCAACTGATGCGCAGGTACTCTCAGCGACTTAGATTGTGATTACCCCCAGCAGCTCCCATTTTACACCTGGGTGGAGTGAAGCAATTGGGAATTAAGCTATAAAAGCTATCGAACCCGCAACCTTCCGATCATGAAGCTCGCATCCTAACCATTGGGCCACATACTTCAGCTAAGATACATAATGTTAGTGCCGTACTATTACGCTGCCTTTCGTATTCGCCGAGGAGAACAATTTCGACCTCCTCGTTTGTTTACAAACAGAGAGGTAGACAAAAGGCCTGTCAAAACTGTTCCACTTGTCCAAATACTCAAAAGGATGGTCCTCAATAGAGTGATTCATGCAACATGATCATGAATAGGGGATTAAAAAACTGTGAAGTAGGACCATGTGCTTCTTTTGTCCAATTTGGCATCAAGATTTCGAATGGAAACAGTTCAGACCCAGAACACGATCATGTCAGAAATTAATATTTTGTTCTGACTTCATAAATAAAATTGTAGCCAAATTGGACAATCTAAAAAAATTGTTTTGATGCGTTTTAGAACTGAAGGCGATATGATGACTGAGCAGTGAGCGTGTTATACTACCACCATCTATCTTCTATCCACACAGTAACTAACGTGTCGTCGTGGATAGTAGATAGATTCAAGATTCAAGACGGGATGGGCCAGACGTGGTCTAATTCTGCATAAAACCGGGCAGCCTTATTTCTCAGTGCATTCAAATTGCATTGTATTGCATCGTAATTTCATTTGTGTCCATGCTAATTATGTTTACACAACATGAACTCACATGTTTTCAAGCAAATTCGCCGATAATAGGCGATCAAAAGCATTAATGTTACAAAAGTACAGATCGCATTCAGCTGACTTCATATGAGATGATCTTACGGCATAATTTGTCATGGTGCTTGCGGAATGCCATGCAGTAAAATACTAAAACGTTGCGGCAATTCATGATTGACAACTAAAAATCGTTGTGTCGTTCGTATCCTCCGCTGTCAACAGGGGTAGCGCTAGAACTAAACACAAGATACAAGATACAAGACACTCCAGTGTCCGCAGGGACCCCCGAACTTGCTGAAAATTAAAAAGTAGGGGGTCCGGAGTAGAGTTTGGCGAGTCACGAGTTGCACAAATGCAGCATAAATAGTATGTCTGCAATAGCGCTACATTGAAAAACTGGGGGTCTGCAGGGACCCTGAACTTGCAGAAAATTTAAAAACAGGGGGTCGGGACCCCAAGCAACCTAGCGCTACCCATGGCTGTCAATTTCTTATCCACTCACTAGTCCTCACAAAAGCTTTGTGTTGAATGTTGATTACGTAATGTGTGGAGGCAAATTGCAATTTAAGTACAATGAAATAATGAGTAGGGCGGGCTCCGGGGCGGGTATATGTGGGAAATACAACCAATACAAGATACAACAGAACAGGCTTTTCATGCAGTGAACAATAAACAAGAAATGGAATCCAATGTTAACATATATCTGCACAAGCGACTGATAGCCTATCTTTAGTATTGATGCTTTCAGGCTTTAAATGATAGCAAGAAATGGAAATCGCCCCAAAGGAAAGATTTTAATCGTGAAATTGATCGCCACATCTTATGGATTCACATTATCCTCCGGCGGAACTGTCAAACTGTCAATTACAACGTCTACTAGTGGACTGGTTTTAAATCCACTCTCATCAAACTAATCAAAACTGTAAACTACAATTTTATCGAAAAAATCAAAAGAAGAAATACTAAATATTGCTTAGTCTCAATGATGCTTACCGATCGAGTAAGCGCCTTGATGGCGTATTTCGATCATTTTGCAATGTGGTTAAAAATATTTCCAAGGCAGCGAGTATATCATTCTAAGGATGGCCCGGTAACCTGGATAAAATTTAGCATAATCGATCGTCAATCCTAGTTCACCTGAGTGATCATGTGGTTTGCGAATGAAGCGAATGAGCAGTATCGATTAGTCGGAACAAGGATTGCTACTTGTAAACAAATCGTTTCGCCGGCACGTTTCAAGAAATTAAATTTACGATCTTTTGATAATTAGTTAGGGATCGTTTATTTTAAACTCTGGCATGAGAGATTGAGAATGTGGGTTAAAGATAAGCCACTCTGTGTTCTCATTTTGCAACTAAAATAGGCTTCTCATAAAGCTTAAATTTGCGGGCCATTATGCTGGCCTATGCCTGGTCGAGCACCCTCACAGACCCGAACGTAGTGAGTGTGCTTGGTATATCCGCCATGTTTCAAATACATGGATGGCCAGCATAATGTCCCGCAAATTTAAGCTTTATGAGAAGCCTATCTTTAACCCACATTCTCAATCTCTCATGCCAGAGGTTTAAATAAACGATCCTTACTAATTATCAAAAGATCGTAAATTTAATTTCTTGAAACGTGCCGGCGAAACGATTTGTTTACAAGTAACAATCCTATCCTTGTTTCGACACCGATACCGTTCATTCGGTTTCATTCGGCAAACCACATGATCACTCAGGTGAACTAGGATTGACGATCGATTATGTTAAATTTTATCCAGGTTACGGGCCATGCTTAATGGCGATACTGCGTCTTGGAAATATTTTTCAACCACGTTGCAAAATGATCGGAAATACACCATCAAGGCGACTCGATCGGTAAGCATCATTGAAACTAAGCAATATTTAGTATTTCTTCTTTTGATTTTTTCGATAAAATTGTAGTTTACAGTTTTGATTACTTTGATGAGAGTGGATTTCAAAACCAGTCCACTAGTAGACGTTGTAATTGACAGTTTGACATTTCCGCCGGAGGATAATGTGAATCCATAAGATGTGGCTATCAATTCCACGATTAAAATCTTTCCTTTGGGGCGATTTCCATTTCTTGCTATCATGCTATCATTTAAAGCCTGAAAGCATCAATACTAAAGATAGGCTATCAGTCGCTTGTGCAGATCTATATTAACATTGGATTCCATTTCTTGTTATTGTTCACTGTATGGAAAAGCCTGTTCTGTTGTATCTTGTATTGGTTGTATTTCCGACGCATAATGCTGGCCATCCATGTATTTGAAACATGGCGGATATACCAAGCACCCTCACTACTACGTTCAGGTCCGTGAGGGTGCTCGACCAGGCATACGATGATACGGGGCGGGTTTCTTCTTCGGCTTCGACTTCGTCTTACAATACATAACAGTATTGTAAATAAATTATTGTTCTCAAAAAAACCCGGAAGCTGCTTGTTGTTTGGCGCTCTAGCTGAAATACAGCAAGATAATGTAAGATAGTAAATGTAAACCTGTATTTTAGCTAGAGTATCTCGAGCTAGGATGGCAAAAAATGATTGATGGGCTTGTCTAGTCGGGATTATGCACTTTCAGTTTCTCACGCGTTTGAACGGGAATTGGATTGCGTACTTTTTCGATGTCTAGTGAGCAAATTTCTTCAATATTTTGAGAAAATGATGTCAAATTTTCTATTCTATATTGTTTGGTAATAATGTCTTTTGCCAATAGTATGTTTAAAGTTGTAATTTTGTGTTTTTGATCGCAAAGATCGGATATTTTCGTTCGATTCAATTCTGAACCCTTCGCAAGGGTGCCGATTTCGCAGAACTTTGACGATAATTTTGCCTTTTGGACACTAAAATGCATTCGATCCTTAATTTTGTTTCAACCGAGTCTTAAATTAGCAAGCACAATAACGTTGGTACCACTTTTATATACATTGATAAAATTTTAAAGATTTTTTTCAAGTTTCTAACCGGCGCAAATCGTTAAGTGTGTATTTCCCATTGACATCCAAAATGGGAAATACGAGTCTGATGGACATAGGAACGGCGTCCATGAGACTCAGCGAGTCTAGGCTTGTCTGAAAATGAATGTTAATTAATTGTTTTATTGTGATCGCAACGCAACAGGGAGTCTATTTGCAATTTTAAGAAACCAATGTATAGATCCCTGACTTAACAAATCAGGTAAAAATTTTAATGTGGAATGGAAACGAACTAATTATAATTTGGATCATGGCTGGGATGATTCAGCATCGTCAAAGTCAAACATGCCGAATTCGGCAGGCTTCATTATTTTAATTTATGATCGGTCGACAAGTTCCGTAAAACCGTATTAAAGTACTGCTGATGGAAAAAAGAAAATTTTTAACGTTTTTGTCACATTTTAACACTTCAATTCTCACCATTTTGATAAAATTGCACTATGTAGAATTATGAAGAAAATCGATTTTATCTTCGTTTACTTTGCGTTTCCAACCCACATGCGTCTTCTTCCAGAAGTCTCTTGTAGTAAAGTAAGTCCCATGTATTAAATAGCCGTACGCAGTTTACTTGCTTTTCCGGAGGGAAAAAAGTCCCTTAAAAGGGACGTCTCATATACGAGTCAAGTTCAGTCAGTAGGGCCTAGGCCTAGCCTATATGATTATTCCGGACATTATGTATCATGATCTATATTATAATACGCTATTCTCTGTTTGTCTGTTTGTCTGTGACTGCTAATGTGAGGCCGCCGTGGGTCGCACGGGGCCCAAACTCGGTGGGTGGGTGTAGTTCTGTCCTGGCAAGAAGAAGTTTATGTTTGTTAAGTCATCTGACCCCAGGGCCCCCTCCCAGGGGTCATTTGAGGTCAAATTACTAAAAACTGTTGTGTGAGGCTGTAGTAGGTCGTACGGGGCCCAAACTCGGTGGGTGGGTGTAGTTCTGTCCTGGCAAGAAGTTTTTTGTTCGTTAAGTCATTTGACCACGGGGCCCCTCCCAGGGGTCATCTGAGGTCAAATTACTAAAACTGTCGTATGGTCATGAAACTTGGTAGGTACAGTCAACATTTAGAGCTAAAATTTTGGAAGGTCATTTAGGGGTCACCCAAGGTCACCCAGGGGTCATCTGAGGTCAAATTACTAAAAACTGTCATACGGGCATGACACTTGGTGGGTACAGACAACATTTAGAGCCAAAATTTTGAAAGGTCATTTTGGGGTCATCCAAGGTCACCCACGGGTCATTTGAGGTCAAATTAGTAAAAACTGTTGTATGGGCATGAAACTTGATGGGTACAGACAACATTGAGAGCCAAATTTTTGGAAGGTCATTTTCAGGTCATCCGAGGTCACCCACAGGTCATCTGAGGTCAAATTAGTAAAAACTGTTGTATGGGCATGAAACTTGGTGGGTACAATCAACATTTAGAGCGAAATTTTTGGAAGCTCATTTTGGGATCATCAGGGTCATCTGAGGTCAAACTGTCATATGGGCATGAAACTTGGTGGGTACAGTCACCATCAGCCAGGTAATCGTGCCCAACCGAGAACCGCCAAATATGGGTAACCGCCTAGTTATATATAATAGGCCCTACGTTATTATATCACTTTCCTTGGACAAGTGAAACATTTCTACTAGGAATACAGGCCTTGCCGTATAGATTTTTAAGGCGAGTGGTCAATCACTCGCCTAGCATGATGCTATGCTATAGGCGAGTCGGGTCGAATCACTCTCTACATTATAATCGAATCACTCGCTAGGTCTGAAAGATCATTCATATTAATTAATATATGAAACAATTACACACTGTTCACACTCTCATTAAGGCTAATTTATTACGATAGATCGAATGCATGGAAGTCTTGACTTGAATGTAAATTAATTGATATTGGATTCAATTTCGAGCGATTCGCAGCGAGCGATATTTAGTGTCTTTGGCGAGTGGTAAATCGCTCGCTAGAAATTGAGTTTGGGCGAGCGGTAGCGAGAGCGATCGCTCGCCTCTCTGACGGCAAGGCCTGGAATAGCTAGAAATTAAGACCATATAGCGGCCAGTGGCGTTGATTTCTTTTTGACATTGGGAGGGATGGGGTTGGGAAAATTTTGTTAAAGTATAGTGAATGCAGTATCTTTTGCCGACAGAATAAGTTTATGGGACCGCGCACGAAAAATTTTGCTATTTTGAAGCTAAACTGATGAAATATGGTGCAAAAGTGTAATAAATGCGCGCGAAGCGCACAAAAAATTGCACTTTTGAGGCTAAAATGGGCAAATATGAGGTTAATTTGGTCAGAAACCATGATTCAGGTGTCAACATTAGGGGGGGGGGGGGCTGATTGTATGGACCATCCCCCTGGCAAAATATCATGCCCCCCGGATCTACGCCTATATAGCGGCTCCCGCAGCTCCTACAGTCTTTTTTGTTAGTTGCAGTCCTGAGGTAAGATTATAAACCTTTAAAGCTTGCCTTGCCTTGCTTCGTATAATCCTGTTTGGGCTAGACAAAAAAATTTGGTCATGATGCAGTCATGTCTACAGTAGAATTCATCTCGACCTTTGCAGGACTTAACCCCATTAAAAGCTATTAAACCAAGATAACACTCATTGAAACAGCTCAACTGATTAAATCGGATCTTCTCTGGTTGTGCACAAGTGACTGTTTTCATGTGCGATATCGCAATAAAGCTGGTATTCATAGCTTCAGTTGGGTAACCGATTATAAAGGAAACGAAAGGAAACAATGTTATGTACACCACATTTCGCCATAATACATTCTAGAAACGCTTGCTGTTAGAATAAGAAAAATTTTAATGCTAATTTATTGCACATTCTAGGGAAGCCTGGTTACCTTTTTAAAATTACCGAGTGAGAGGGTTTTCAAGAAAATATTTTTTCCTGTCAAAACTGAAGCATCCTCTGTATAAAAGAAAATATGAATATTAACTACACATCATATATAACGATTCGTGATACCCAATTGTGGCACATTTGATGTCGTTTATGAGGCAGAGAATTTTATTTTTTATTGTGCAAGAATAAGGATAGAAAAAACGTTGAAAATTCTATTTATAAATAACATTAGACCCGGCAAAAGATTACTGTTTCGTTTTTATGGTAATCTAATCTTTTATTTCCTGAAAAAAAAAAATTTGGGTCTAATGTCGAATATTCACATACTTGATCAAAACATCGAACGTGTATACAAGAAAATGGTAGGTTTTTCTCTATAGTATTTTACTGACCATGGAAATGTACTGAGACACAAGCACGTGTCAAAATCGATATAATGTATTGTCCATATAGACGCCCAGTTATCATGCTTATCGTTGGATTTTTTGTATAAAACACGCAGTTAACAACAATTGAGCGCTAATAATACACATAAATGTTTTTATTTGAAATAAAATTCCAAAATATGGTACGTTTTCTGCCTTTGCTTGTCACGTGGTAGGCCTATGTTGAAGTTGCGATTATATCTTCAAATAAGTTTCAAATGAATTCCAAGAAGACAAGTGGCCGAGTGGTCTAAGGCGCTGGGTTCATAGTGTGTCCAAAGCAGTCCGCCGCCGTGAGTTCGAACCCCGCCTCCGCCAAACTTTAATGAAGTAAAATTAAAATTAAAATTTTACTTTAAAAAAATTTCATATTGGGGAAATGTGACTGGCAGAATTTATGTATGGCGTGGAGTGGTGTGAATGTTATGTGTGGCTTTGTTCACGAAATCAGACAATGTCGTGCTTTTTGTAAACCAGCATTCTTGAAAATGAGCAACATAATGATTTTTGACTTAACACGGTTTAGAAATAATTTCTTCATATTTTTGGTGTTATCTGTCGTTTACATGTCCTTCCTAAAACACAAAAGTACGACCCTCTCCAAACACCTAAATTAGCTAAAAATTTAGGACATGTTACAAAACTTTATTTTCTAGAACCTATTTAGAATAATTTAAATGTAGCTTTTACCGGTTTTTTTGTGGCATCCTTCAGAAGTGAGCGGTCCGATACCAATATTTTCGGTCAAATCTCCATTCAAATAACACGGGGAGTTGGCTAGCTATGCCTTGCCCTCACTCATATTTTACAAAAGTGCGACCATTTCTGAACATCTAACCTAGCTGTAATTTTAGGTCATGTTAGAGAAATATATATGCTAGAAGTTTTGGAGAATAAATAAAATATTGGCTGGTTATTTTTCACACAGTGATGTTAACTAGGCAAGTGTCCATTCTCCCAACATACATCATTTGTAGGGGTCACGCGTCAATGGTGAGAGCACTGTGTATTGTGTATAGGAAAAGTAACTGCAGTAGGCCTATGTCCACTTTGCCCCGGTCTCCGTAGGTCTACCTACCCCCGGGACCTATACCCATGGGAGATTGAGAAAAATGGGTTTTTTTCCTCTGGGCAGGGCAGTCACTGGGAATGTGGTGCCAATATCTGTGGTTTTATGCATGGAATGGTATGAAATGTTTAGGGGCTGAGCTGTGCAATAATTATGAGCCCTGGGGAGGGTAAAATTGGTAGGGGGGCAAGAAATTTTTGGCGAGCCGAAAGGGGGGGGGGCAAGCAATTTTTGGCAAGCCAAGGGGGGGGGCAAGCGATTTTTGGCACGCATTCACGGGGCACCTTTTTAATAAAACTCTCTAAAAAGGCTTAGGAAAACGGTACGGAAACGCTCGCAACATACGGTACATCATAGACCATTTGGAAGTTGGGATCCCAACAATTTGACATGTTCAAGGGGCAAAGAATTTTCGGCGGGCCGAGAGGGGGGGGCAAGCGATTTTGGCTGGCCCGACTGGGGGCAAGCAATTTTTGGCTGGCCTGAGAGGGGGGGCAAGCGATTTTTGGCGAGCCGTTCGGAAATTTTACCCCCTGGGGGGCTCATAATTATTGCACAGCCCTTTAATATCAAAAAGGAATGCAGAGTAGTCTATCCATCGAGCTACTAGACCCCCCCACACCGACACCGCCTGGCTAATAATTATTTGGTGCAGAAGGGACACTAAAATGAATACACGGGATCGATACACGTGAATTGCTATGCACGATTTTGATATCAGACGAAAATCTTCTGATACCGTACCGGGTTAGAAAATGATGAATATCTCCCGTCATGATTTTTTTCTCAAGAAACCAGATTTGGTCTCATAAACTTGGAAATACGTGTTGAACAGATATGATAGTCGCTAGAATGCGCTTTGAAAATTGGCCGTGCGCTTTGAACTCAAAATTTGACCATTTTATATTGCGTTGGTCCTGTTATGGACCCGGTTATGGACTACAGCGTGCAGCGTGTAGTACAGCTGCACTCATATGGTCAGAGAAAATAAAGGTAGAGAAGCGACACTCTCTGCAAACTGCCTATACCGTGCTATACAGCGGTTGAAGACAGGCGTCGTCGCCGGCCAAGTCTTACTACGAACGTGTAATGAGAAGATACCATAGAGTCCTACATAGAGGTCTGAGGAAGAGACGGTCGAATGACCTACCTTGACCTATAATTTATCAGGAGAATCACATATTTGTACCGCTCACAAAACAAAGAGTAGTATTAATATTAATAAGCAGTATTTGCATATTTTTTCCATGACGTCATTTCCGAGTAGCTCCACGTTCACACCAGTTTAAATCTAAACACATGTAAATCCACATAAAATTATCTTGGACACAAAATTTACAACATCATGTATAATTAAAACAATGAAATAATATTGTTTTATCAACCATGTCAATACATTTCGATACGTGATTTATTCGCTGAATTGAAAAGTCCGATATTTCGTGTACTTTACCTTGCACGATAATTTATTAATGATATAGGAAAATCACATTGTACATGTAACTGTCTGCTGTACTTCGTGTCTTCCAATAAGTGCCGGAGTGTCGCTAGCCTGATATGGT
This sequence comes from Amphiura filiformis, assembly GCF_039555335.1. Classification (NCBI taxonomy): domain Eukaryota; kingdom Metazoa; phylum Echinodermata; class Ophiuroidea; order Amphilepidida; family Amphiuridae; genus Amphiura; species Amphiura filiformis. The sequence continues at coordinate 17,045,574 of NC_092645.1, forward strand.
TGGCTAAACAGATCATAACGTTCATTAATACGTGTATTCGAAATTTCGAATACGTGCAATGGAACAGACCAATCAGCGTTGAGTTTCGAGAACGTGGGAGGGAAATTTTAAAGCCCGTGTATTTAAATCGAGGCACGTAAACAACCTCGTTCACTGCAGATAAAAATTCGGAGATAATTTAATCCTCACCATGCTACATCACGCCGTTTTTTGTAAGAAATGACGGGAATGAACAGAACATGCTAAAAGATCGTCGTTTTTGGTATTTTCATACCTTTTAAGGGGAGAACTGAGGGTTAAAGGTAGGCCTATCGGCTTCCTTTATACAAAATGCTTTTTCAAAAATTCTCTGGGGAAATTAAAATGCATTTATTCCGTGTTGAAATATTTTCTGATGTAGCAAAAATAGATAGGATATACTCCACTCTTAGTACCAAATTTATTCTATGTGGAATAGGGCCTACATTTATTCCGTCCTGGAATAAAAACATTTTAAACAGCGGATAGTGTATGTAACAAATGAATTAGCAATATCTGTATATATCTGGCTCCACATTGAATCCTAAAGTATTAGGCTAGGCTACATATAAATTATAATATGAATTATTCTTTGAAAGTAGAGAATATTAGAACAGTGACCGTATCCTGCCCCTAAAGCGGCCGATACCGAACAACACATACACAGCCTTGACCTGCGGTTGTTTATATTCTGAGGCATTTGCATGCTGGTCAGGTAGACTATATACAGAGTGACCTTCAGCTCCTCCGTGTATGGTCATACCTACCGTATAGGCGTAGGCTGCATGGGGTGTATCCTGCATAAGTTAGTGTTTATGTTCAAACCTGGAACTAGTATTATGCCTACCTCAGGTTCAAACACATGTTTTAAAAGTGTACGCTGCATGACTGTATGTTTCTGTTTTTAGGGATGATTATCCGAATGTCTAATAAATGCAATGATGCACCCTTACAACTCACATCGCGCGGTGTTTCTTTATGCAAAATAAAAGTTATGCAAAACGTCATACTTTGTAAGTATGTAGAAATGAATGCTATATCGGGTCCGTTTCAAAATAATCTTCATTCACATTCTTCTCCCGCTTCTTATTCTTGTAATAATTATAAGCCTTTTGATTATTAATTGAAGTTTGTTATTAGTGCACGAGGACAAGTGCCAATTGCTTTGATATCACATGCGGGCAGTCTCACGAGGTCGAAATTGTAACCCACGTTCTCGAATCTAAACGCTGATTGGCCTATTCTATTACGCGTATTCGAAATTTCGAATACACGTATCAATACACGTAATGACCCGAATAGCCACCCATACACTCACTGTAGGCAGTATAAAAGTCGATGACCATTGACCTCAATGGGGTATACAAGCTTAATCACGCACAACCAAGATCGATTACCCGGCTATTGTGAGTAGCCTTAGTTATGTCCCTCAACTAATTATTAGTTTAAAAGAGCTTTAAAGGTTTGAACCAAATGGCTAATCGTGGCTGTGGATTTAACCTACCATGGCGATTCCTGCCATGAAGATATAGGGTCGAAGACACTGTGCCCCCCCCCCCCTAAATGGTCTATCTATATCATACCTTAGAGTTTGAACCAGAAGGAACAACCAATGCCCAAATAATAACAGTATTCATTTACGTACATGGAGATCTGCATGGAGAGTGATTATTGGATGCCGTTGGACTTAGGCTAGAATCTAACCTGCACTGTATTGCACTGGTAAAAATGAGTGCTCTCTCCACTTGAAGGTATGCTCTATGGGCATGCCCTGTTGCATGTTTACATTGCTGTACACCCGCAGTGAGTCCATAGATGAACTCAATGATCAACCAGAACTGAGTTGTGGAGGTGCAGTCGTGTAACAGAATCTTGACCAAGAATTTGCTGTCAATTGAAAGAAAAATGGCTACTCAGGTCAGCAATCTAACCGCAGTCTTGAAGAAGAAAGGTGAATTAGTGTTGGTAAGATTACTAGGCCTATATCAGATTATAGGGGCCCTACAACTGAACTGAAATCATAAGCTTATAGCTTTACTTTAGGCCAAGTAAAATAAAAAACATGTTTCACGTCCGGGTTTTTGAAAAAAAAGGAGGAAGAGGGGCTTTTTATTTTTTATTTTTTATCGGGTGTAAATACCCATAATTAGAGCTGTTTTAGCATATATACAATAATGCCTGGAAAAAGGAGTGAGGCCTCTTTTTATTTGTTGTTCTGAGAGATAGACCCCTCTAACTATCACAATATCTTATAAAAGTGTTTCTTGTATTAGCAAGGCTACCGTAAAATGGGGTAACTTTGGGAACTTTTCAGAGTTTTTAAACCATTGCTTCCAAACAAAACCAATTATATTGCTAATTATCTCTTTTTTATGACAATAGGGTTCCCTTCTACACCCGTGAAGTTGAAAAAGATTTTCTAATAATTTTGGAAGGGTGCCCTAGGGGTTCAAAGTAGCCTGACCAAAGTTACCCAGCATTTGGGGAAACTTTGGTCAGAGCATACATTCCATGAAGAAAAAATAATCAAAAAAATTGATCTTCGCTGTATAAGGGCAATTTGTTGTTTTTTATTACATTTGACCCCTTGCAAAATTAATTCAGCACACATCCTTGCTCACAAATATCGATTTTTATTTTTTCTGAAAAAAATGTAAAAAAATGCTCATTTTTGGTCAAAAATCCCGATTTTTTCATAAATTTCGAGTTACCCCATTTTACGGTATAGAAAGCATCTCTACTTCCTAGACATATTTTTTGAAAAGTTATATTAGCCGGGAGCTTAAGTTTAGGGCACGGTTGTTTGATGTATATAGAATTGGCTTCATTATTAAGAAAATGCAAACTATAGATGGCGCTATTTATCATAAATCATATTTCTTAATTTGCAAGGGGTAGGTAATCAATACTGCCATTTAAACAGGTGGAATAGGTGAAACAAGCAACAAAGAAATTTTATAAGCATATTTCATCAAAAAATAAAAGGAATTATTTTTATTAAAAGCCTGAAAGAGTAATTTCCCATATTTAAATAGCGCCACCTATCTTGTCATAAATAGATAAATTTTATATCCGAAAAAGCTTTAAAAAATGCTGTGAAAGTGAATATTGTTGTAAATAAGGGGAAATTAAAGTTGAAAATGACTCAAAAGCATCTGTATACATTTAAAAATGATGCAGCTTAAATCTGTTTAAGCCTAAATATTGGGTTGTACATGATGTTTTGTTTGAAAAACTAATAAATGACCACATCAAACAGCTGAGGGGCTGTCCATAATTTTCATCATTTTCACTAAACGTAGGGCCAAGGGCGGATCCAGGATTTCACAAATGACCATACGGGTATGCTCCCGGAAAGACCCCCTTTTGGGTTTAGCAGCTCGAAAAGACCCCTATATTTGACCAAAATAAAGCTCCGAAAGACCCTTGATTTTGATAATTTCAGCTCTAAAAGACCCAAAAATTGCTCATTCCTCATATTTCTTGTTCTTTCAGGCGATTTTCAACCAAAAAGCCAAGAAAGACCCTTGATTTTGACTTTTCGCAGCTCCAAAAGACCCAATTTTACTTGTTCACAGCCCGGTTCGCAGCTCCGAAAGACCCCTTTTACCGGCATCGTCGTCAGCTCCCAAAGACCCACCACCTCAAAATTCCGGGAGCATACCCACAAAATTTTTTTTTGATGTGCCCCCCCGGGTGTGCCCCCCTCAGAAGTGAGAAACTTTTGGAAAATGAAGACCTAATTTAAGCCATTTGGTGGACCATTTTGGCACTATTATTGTGTAAAATCTTAGTTTGAAAAAGCCTAAAATTTGCAAACAGACGGGCCAATTGAAGCCATTCATGGACGAGTTTTGACCTCTTTTGTATAAATTATTATGTACCCATCACATTGCACGACACGGGGGTGTCTGAGGGGCATGAGAAATGAGAAACTTTTGCAAAATAAAGACCTAATTGAAGCCATTTGGTGGACCATTTTGACACTATTATGGTGTAAAATTTGAGTTTGAAAAAGCCAAAAATATAAAATTTGCGAAATGACAGCCCAATTGAAGCCACCTTTTTTCACTGTTATTGTATAAATTCAGAGTGCTGGGTGTGAAATACAGAAGCGAATATAGGCAGGGGTGTCTGATGTTCCCCCCTCCGAAATTTGGAAATTTTGCAAAATGAAGGTCCAATTGAAGCCATTTGGTGCATAGTGCATTTACACTATACGAGAGTATATCGCTTTTTAAAACAAAACAGGCCCCAACTCAATTTGCAAAATGTTACACTGACACTTTATCTAGGCCTTAGACTTGGAGATTCGCAATTTATAGCATGCATGGATCGAAGTCAGCATGGAGTCCATGACAAAATGTGACGGACCCTGCATCATCGACGGGCCAGCAGTAATCAACAAGCACTGCCTAAAAGAATCAGGCCTATATACTAGTATTAATAGGGCCTACTTCTGATAGACCAGACTGTGAGCTACTGTGCGGTTTATTTTGGCATGGGCCTACTAATTAAGTACAATTTAACTTTACCCCTTCTCATTTCCTCTTCTCTTTGTCTCCTTTTCCCTTTTCTCCCTCTTCTTTTTTTTTTCTTTTTTTTTTTGGGGAGGAAGGAGCGCCACCCCCCTGAATCCGTGCCTGGAGAGTGCCACCCCGGTTTATTTATGATAGTCACAACAGATTTATTAGGCTATAATAGGCCCGAAGATGTTCTTTCTTTCTTTGTTTTAACGTTGTTCCGTTTTCATTTTTCTTTCTTTTATTTTTTCCCTTTCTTTTATTTTTTCCCTTTCTTTTCTTTTCCTCATTTCTTTCCCTCCTTCCTTTCTCTTTCTTTTCTTCTTTTTTTTATTTTTTTTGACCAGCCAAAAGGGGGGGGGGGTACTTTCTGTTTGTGCTTCTCTTTTATTCCGCGCATGCGTATAGGGCCTACATAAGCGTAGGCCTATGTAACTTTTTCCCCCTCCCCCTCGAGTTAAGCCTACTTGCAAAAAATCAGGGTAGGGGGCCTACAATTACCGAATATGGTGGTGCAACTTGCTAGATCAGTGAGTCCAGTCCCTGGGGTCCAGTCCTTGTTTACGAAGTTTAGGGGTGCAGGGCAGGGGGGGGGGGCACTTAACACTTAGGCCTAATGACCATGGGTATAATTACTATGTTCCCCCGGAAAGATCCCCTTTTTGGATTTCGCAGCTCTTACTCTTAAGGGGGTACTACACCCCTGTGGTAAATTTTTGACTATTTTTGCATTTTTCTCATAAAACAAGAACACACTGGTAACAAAAGTTATGTATATTGTTGGGGCAAGGAAGGCAGTTACTACACTGAAATTTCAGTGACTCAAGATAAGCGGTTCAGTATATACGGTATGATAGGTACCTTATTTCTTATCATAAATAACGAACCGCTTGTCTTGGGTCACTGAAATTCCAGTGTAGTAATTGGATTCCTTGCCCCTATAATATACATAACTTTGGTTACCACTGTGTTATTAGTTTTTGAGAAAAATGCAATAATAGACAAAAATTTATCGAGGGGTGTAGTACCCCCTTAATATGATGATACTCATCAACGCCCATCAATTTTCAATTACCGAATATGGTGGTGCAACTTGCTAGATCAGTGAGTCCAGTCCCCGGGGTCCAGTCCTTGTTTACGAAGTTAAGGGGTGCAGGGCAGGGGGGCACTTAACACTTAGGCCTAATGACCATGGGTATAATTACTATGTTCCCCCGGAAAGATCCCCTTTTTGGATTTCGCAGCTCTTACTCTTAAGGGGGTACTACACCCCTGTGGTAAATTTTGACTATTTTTGCATTTTTCTCATAAAACAAGAACACACTGGTAACAAAAGTTATGTATATTGTTGGGGCAAGGAAGGCAGTTACTACACTGAAATTTCAGTGACTCAAGATAAGCGGTTCAGTACATACGGTATGATAGGTACCTTATTTCTTATCATAAATAACGAACCGCTTGTCTTGGGTCACTGAAATTCCAGTGTAGTAATTGGATTCCTTGCCCCTATAATATACATAACTTTGGTTACCACTGTGTTATTAGTTTTTGAGAAAAATGCAATAATAGACAAAAATTTATCGAGGGGTGTAGTACCCCCTTAATATGATGATACTCATCAACGCCCATCAATTTTCAACCAGAAAGCCAAGAAAGATCCTTGATTTTGACTGTTTGCAGCTCCAAAGAGTTGCCCCCTATTCTGCAATCGCTCCCCTTTTTGCGACAGAGTTTTCGCCTTATTGCTCGACTTTAGTGGTTTCGACCCAGTGGTGGCGCCATGATTTTTTTTGGGGGGAGGGGCAAAGATGATTTACGGGGGTGGGGGTGTGGGTATATACATTTTTTTTTTTTGTATTGCTGCAAAAAGTGGACATTTACGTAATTTGGGGGGTTTGCGTCAATTTGGTGTATTGTATTTGTCTATTTTTATCATTCTAATACTTTTGTTCACTCAATCATTCATTGGGGGGAAGTGTTTCATTTTCTTTTTCTAACATGCTTTCTTTTCATTGTTTTTATAAGGAGGATACACCAATCCCTCAACCAGGATCAAATGGTAAGTGTTATGGCCAGAGGTGTAGCAAGGATAATTGGGAGGTGTTAAAAGGGCCCCAGCTCCCCTCCTTGTCCATGGCCCCCAATACTCTTGCTACGCCCCTGTTTTAATAGAGACTTTTAATAATGACAAGACTTAAAGGGCATCCCCTTTCAAAATTTATAAAGAGAAAATATGGTTAGGATTAATTGAAAGTATATCGTCCTCATTTACTGGCCTGGGTAGGGGTGGGGGGCTCTTGGATTCTGGCTGGGTACTAATGCTCAATCTATTTTCAGTGAGACTAGCGCTAGTATCAAGACTCCCACTAGGGGTATCGAATTCAAAAAATGACTCTCTCTAGGTATATCATATTCCAAAAGTCTCTTCTAGTCCCGATAGGGATATCAAATTTGCCTCTTCTAGTCTCCAAAGGGGTATCAAATTTTCTGATTCCATGCTCATGTATCTTGTTTTTTGGACATTTTTGATAAACTAGAGCGATAACCGCACCATAGCTGAACCATGTGGCTTCTGCAGTATATTGTGGTAGGCCTATACCACTGTCACCCGGAGTCTGTAATGGACATAATCTCGAAATGCTACGAAGGTATGACCGCCCGAGTGATGTTAATGAAAGAGGAAAAGTAAAGAATATAAAATAAACTAGAGCAAATGTGCCCTTTGCAAGGGCATAAGGTAAGTTTGGCAGATGACTGTGATGATCTAATCAAGCAGCAATACTGTGCTGGATGTGGATAGTATTAATTTTAATAAGACTGTTTCATTAATTGCCGTTTTAATATACCTTGATCGTGGAAAGCTGGCATTTTGAAAACTTGACTTTTGACCTCTGTATGACCCCTTTAATGACCTTAAATGAATTTTAAAATATTTTAAAATAAAAACATGTTAAGAATGTCATAAGGATCATTGCATTTAAATTTCAGCTCAATTGAAGCATTTTGAAAACTTGACCTTTGACCCCTTTATTGCCCCTTAATGACCTTAATGAATTGTAAAATATTTTCAACATGTTTAGAATGTCAAAAAGCTAATTTCATTTAAATTTAAGCTCAATCTGAGCATTTTGGAAAACTTGACCTTTTACCCCTTTATGACCCCTTAATGACCTTAAATGAATCTTAAAATGTTTTTAAAATGTTTAGAAAGAATCATTGCATATAAATTTCAGCTCAATTGGAGCATTTTGAAAAACTTGATCTTTGACCCCTTTATGACCCCTTAATAATTTTACAAATATTTTTTAAATGTTTAGAATGTCATAAGAATCATTGCATTTAAATTTCAGCTCAATTGGAGCATTTTGAAAAACTTGACCTTTGACCCCTTTATGACCCCCTTAATGACCTTAAATAAATTTTAAAATGTTTTAAACATGTTTAGAATGTCATAAGGATCATTGCATTTAAATGTAAGCTCAATCGGAGCATTTTCGGTTAAAATGACCTTTTTGACCCCTGGATGACCTCTGACGTTTGGAAATATTTTTATTATATTCTTTACATTTTTCTCTTTCATATGACACCACTTGGGGGTCATACATTTGTGGCATTTAGAGATATGTCCATTTTAGACCAAATGGTTAGTCAGTAAGTAAGTAAGCTAGTAACATACACTAATATAGGCTGATACCATTTCATGGTTCAGCAAAAATAGAACAAAGTGTGACTTTTTGACTTTCAAAAGTCATTTCTGGCACAATAATTATCATATTTGGTGCACTGGTCTTATAGTGGGGACTTTCACCGAAACTCCTGGTGAAAACTTGTCCCGCTTGGGGTACGTATGTTTTTATAGAATGTCCCGCTAGGGGTGTGTTTTTATACAACTCTAGCCCTGCTAGGGGTATATTTTTACTTCAAACTAGTCCTAGGAGGGAGGAGTTACCTCCAGGAACCCTGGATCTAGCATAAGTCCCCAGAAGAAAATCCTTGAGAGTCCCCCCCCCCCCTCGGTTTGGCACTGTTTATGTCTTGTCCCCACTCCCCAGGATAAAATGGGGCCAGCAAAATTGATGTTGTGTCACCATCTCAAGTGATTAGGGTTAGGACAATAATGATTAGGGTTAGGATTACGGATAAAATTATGGTTATGGTCATGATGGTTGATTTTAGTGATTAGGGTTAGGATAATGGTCAGGGATGAATTAAGTGATTAGGGTTAAGATAATGGTTAGGGTTAGGATTAAGTGATTAGGGTTAGGATTATGTGGTTAGGAATATGTGATTAGGTTTAGAATAATGGATAGAGTTAGGATTAAGTGATTACGGTATGGTTAGGGTAAGATTAAGTTGTTAGAATTATGATAATGGTTAGGGGTTAGGATTAAGTGATTAGGATAACAATTATAGTTAGGATTAAGTGATTAGGGTTAGGATTATGGTTAGGGTTAAGATTAAGTGATTAGGATTAGGATAATGATTAGGGTTAGGATTAAGTGACTAGGATTAGGATAATGATTAGGGTTAGGATTAAGTGATTAGGGTTAGGATAATGGTTAGGATTAGGATTAAGTGATTAGGTTTAGAATAATGGTTAGGATTAGGATTAAGTGATTAGGATTAGGATAATGGTTAGGATTAAGTGATTAGGATTAGGATAATGGTATAGGGTAAGGAGTGAATAGGGTTAAGATAATGGTTAGGGTTAGGATTAAGTTATTAGGGTTATGATTATGGTTAGGGTTATGATTAAGTGATTAGGTTAGGATAATGGTTAGCATTGGGATTAAGTGATTAGGTTTAGAATAATGGTTAGGATTATGATTAAGTGATTAGGATTAGGATAATGGTTAGGATTAAGTGATTAGGATTAGGATAATGGTTAAGTTTAGGATTAAGTGATTAGGATTATGGTTAGGGTTAGGATTCAGTGATTAGGGTTATGATAATGGTTAGGGTTGGGATTAAGTGATTAGGGTTATGATATTGGTTATGATTAGGATTAAGTGATTAGGATGATAATGATTAGGGTTAGGATTTTAGTGAATAGGGTTAGAATTTTGATCCTAAGCAACAATGCAGCAATGATAATAAGTTGCTCCCAGATTTTTTTCAAATATTACCATATAATGCACTTTATTAGGGTAGGGCCAAATAATTGGTCAAAATGGGCCTTAAGGGGTCTAATTTCCTACACAATTGTAATGTTAACAGGGCATTTCGTGATCCACAGCATCATCCCCACTTTTCTCAAAAATATTTAGATTTTTATATTATTGAAAACCTCTGGCTACATAATGTTTATGTACAAAAAATTTCTGGCAGATTAATTCGTTTAGCAAAGATATCGTGAAATTTTAATTTAATATAATGCACTTTATTAGGGTAGGGCCAAATAATTGGTCAAAATGGGCCTTAAAAGGGTTTCGTGATCCTAGCATCCTCTTTTTATGACATTTTTCAGTAGATATCCACGAAAAAAAAGCTTATTTCAAAATTTCAGTTGATTCCGATTTTGCGTTTGCGAGTTATGCATGATTATGTGTATTACACTGCTCCATAGACAATGTGTTGTAATTTCGTTCTGGTGCACCAGAACGAAATTCAAATTAGCGATATTTTTTGCTAAGCGAATTAATCTGCAAGAAAATATTTGGTACATAAACATTATGTAGCCAGAGGTATCAGTGGTGTAAAAATCTCAACTTTTTTGGAAAATTGGGGATGAGGCTGTGGATCACGAAATGCCCCTTTAAGGGTCTAATTTCCTTCACAATTGTAATGTTAACAGGGCATTTCGTGATCCACAGCATCATCCCCCACTTTTCTCAAAAATATTGAGATTTTTATATCATTGAAAACCTCTGGCTACATAATGTTTATGTACAAAAAATTTCTGGCAGATTAATTCGTTTAGCAAAGATATCGTGAAATTTTAATTTCGTTCGGGTATACCAGAACAAAATTATAACACATTGTCTATGGAGTAGTGTAATACACATAATCATGCATAACTTGCATTAACACAAAATCGGAATCAACTGAAATTTTGGGAATAAGCTTTTTGCGTGGATATCCACTGAAAAACATTTGTCATAAAGAGAGGATGCTAGGATCACTAAATACTCCTTAAATGAGCTATTCCAGTTGAAATCCATACACCCCCTATTGAAGACATGACCTTGATCATCCACACAGGGAGTGTAGATTTCAAATGGAGTTACCCACAAGGTAGCCCCATTTGAAATTCCATAGGGGGTGTATGGATTTCAACTGGAATAGCCCAACGTCCATTTATTATAACAAGGCTGTGCTCAAATGGAGACAGATTGTAGATTTTATTCCAAATTTTAATCAGTAATTAGTTGGCTAACTGCCAGGCATGCACGCATAATTAGCTATGATGATTATAATACAGCTGTTTTCTTTTATTTTGAGTTTTGCATTGTATAATTACTATATTGAAAATATTGCTGGTAGTTACTATAGTGTGTATAAGGTGGAATACGATCCCACATGCATTAACTTTGGCTATCTCATACTATACACCCTGTTCAAAGTCATGTTCCACCTTTCTTGGTTTTGCATGCGTTTTGCCATTTAGGGGTGCAATTTGGTTATGTGAAAATTCACCATTAAGGGTGCATTTCAGAGGTGGTCAGACACAGGTGGGTAGCACTTTTGTGTGAGAGTGACCCCCGGCCTCCCCTGGGATAGCCAAGCACAATATGACAACTCTGATGAGAGTATTTTCAACATAAATCCTTTAACATTTGGGTATTCCTGGGATACTATTAGTTTATACACCCTGTTTGTTCACAAAATACGGGAGAATATCTATGGTCTTGTGCCGTATTCCATGAAGCCGTAGATATTTTCCCGTATTTTGTGAGAACAAACAGCGGGGTAAAGATTTGTTGATAAATTTTGCTTCTGATTTGTCTTATTACAGAGGTTCAGCTACGCATGCATGCTGTGGGGATATGTGGTTCTGACGTCCATTACTGGATAGATGGACGCATCGGTGACATGTTTGTCGTCAAGGAGCCTATGATCCTGGGACATGAATCTAGTGGAATTGTTTCAGCTGTAGGAGAGGGTGTTACCAAACTTAGTGTGGGTAAGATTATACAAATGGTCAGAGGAGAAATATTATCAAAGACCAAATTATAGTTTGCGTCGGACGTCAGAGCAAAGTCTTGACGTGATTGTACTGACCTGCGCAGTACGGCATTCAGTTTTGGTGTAGTTGACAGGATGTCATTCGCAAACTATTCTTTTTAATTCGGTTTTAATGATAATAGGGGAAAATATTTTCCCAGAGTTACTGGTTATATGGGCCTATTAAGCTACTTGCGGTTCGCCATTATGCACTATGTGGAGGGAGAGCCTCGAACTGGCAGCATACATGAAAGGAAGAATTATGTAACCTTACACAGAACGTTATGACTAGTTCAATTCCCATTCATGTATGCTGCCAGTTCGAGGCTCTCCCCACATAGTGCATAATGGCGGAACCGTGCAAGTAGCTAATTGCAAACCCGGAGGGTGAGGGGTGACAGGCTCGTAGCCAGTACCAAGGGAAAAATAATTTAAATACCCTTGATTAAACCATATGTAGTAATTTATTTTATTACACTTCTTACATTAGCTAATGGTTGCAGTGGCGTACCGTGGCCGCTCCTACCCGGGGGCTGATGAAAATTCAATTTTGCTGGGGGGGCTGATGAAAATTCAATTTTGCCGCCCCTTCCCCAACAGCCCGAAAAGGTTAATGACCCAATATTTTTTTTGGTGGTTTGAAAAATTGAAAAGCAAAAAAAAAAAAGGATTTTAGACACTAGCGTCCTAAAAGCAACACATTTTGATGTATTGTACAATTTTTTTACAATTTTTTATACTTTTGCAAATTTTTTCCGCCCTTTTTCTTTACTAATTCTTTTTGCCCCCCCTTCTTCTTTGCGTCGCCCCTTCGTTTGCCGCCCCTTCTTCTTCCGCCACCCCTTCGTTTTGGCCGCCCTCTGCTTTTATCCCAGGGGGCTCGCGAAAGCCCCCCAAAATACGTGCATGGGTTTCACTTTTATATCTTAATTCAAATACACAAACGTACATTCCTCATGATCCAACATTACAAAGTCAAGTTCCAAGTTAATATGGCAAGCTACAAAGATTCAATTTTTAACATTAAAATAAGCTAAAATAATTAAAATATTAGGTTTAGGTTCAATAGGGGTCTGACATGGAATTCAATTCTGACACCAAACTTAGACACTGGGATTGAGGTTGTAGGGGAATATCATTGTAGGAGGGGACGCACAGGGGGAAATGAAGACCAGTCAGAAGGGGGCCCCGACTCAAGAAAAAGTCAGAAAATATGTACATTTGTAAGTCTGACAGCCAGTGGTGTAGCCATGGGGCAAAAGGGGAAGCTACCCTGTCTGTGAGAAGTTTTGTCCCCCTCCCGCATAGGGATGCTGGCTGCCCTGATATTTAAGATTTTTATGCCTTTTTTGTACTTTTTAGCCCATTTTTGACCATTTTCATCAGATTTTGCTTCCTTGAAAGGTACCTTGCCTCCCTTTGCCCTCCCCTCAAGAGGGTCTGGCCCTGGCTATGCCACTGATGGCAGTAAATACGGCACTCTTGCAGGGGGTGTTGGAGGGGAATGTGGCTCCCTTGAAAAGTGCCTTGCCTCCCTTTGCCCTCCCCTCAAGAGGGTCTGGCCCTGGCTATGGCAGTAAAGTAGCAAATACAGCACACTTGCAGGGGGTGTCAGAGGGGAATGTGGCTCCTGAGAAGTTGAAAACTTGTGCAAAATTAAGTCCCAATTTATTGAAGTCATTTATTTTGGTGGACCATTTTTACCCTATTATTGTATAAATTTTAGTTGGAAAAAGTTGTAAAATTTGTGAAAATGAAGGCCCAGTTGAAGCCATTAGTGGACCATACAACATTTATGAACTTAATTATTTTGGCAGGTGACCGAGTTGCCATAGAACCAGGTGTGCCATGCCGTATTTGTGAATTCTGCAAGACAGGACGATACAACCTTTGTGCTGATGTGGTGTTCTGTGCTACGCCGCCTGGCAATGGCTCGTTAAGACGATACTACTGTCATGCTGCAGATTTTTGTTACAAGTAAGCTAGCTGTATGCTTTATTTATCCTACCCCCACCAAATTTTTGTGTTGCCCTCTGTCGGAGGGTCAAATCCCGAAAATCTAGGCCGTTTTTTATGTTTTTTTTTTTGTAATTAAAAAAAATTTAACAATGGTTTAATTGTTCATCATAAACAGAGCACAAAAAAGCGATTCCCTCAGGGCCGGATTTACCATATGGCCAGATGGACCCAGACCCAGGGCCCCTTCAAATTTTGGGGGCCCTCAAAATTGCCCTGTGCAGTGTGCATCTTCCATTTTAGCTGAAGAAAACCCAGTTTTGGGCCAAAATAGTGAACAAAAATTGCACACTTTTGCGTGCCCTGGCCTATTATATAGCAAAGTTCAGCTTCAATTTTGGCTAGAATAGTCTTAAACTGACATTTTTTCACGTGCCTTGAGTGCAAATGTCCTAGTAAAATCTAAGAACTTTGCCACTTGAGTGCACATGCCTTCCTCACAGTGCGTTGGGGCCTCCACATTTCGACCTGGCCCAGCCCCCAAAAATGTCAATCCGGCCCTGGATTCCCTGATCCCTCATGTTTGCTAAAAAGATTATGCCTCGAGCCACTCCGAGCCAGCATTCTAATTGGATAGTACTTGGATAATAAAATCAGGGACTGTATAAAACTTGGCATAGCTAGAACCCTGGTATGACCTACTAATTGAATCCCAACAACATACTTTTTACATACTTTTTTGTGAATGTAAATATTGTCGACTTCAATAAAATATTCAACATTGGGTAGAAAATACAGCCATTTTTCTCTCTTCACTCATGTTACTGTGAAATAGCAGATGTATCAAATGGTTGAATTTGTAAAAAAAACACACACACACAAAATAAATAAATAAATAATCCGGCCTGCTGACCAACCTGGTTTTAGGCTTGGAAGGGTAACACAAGAATTTTTGTTTTGTCTTATCTTACACTGTCATAGTCACCTTTGCCCCTTTGCTGATAGTGATCCAGGCTGATCAAAGATACAAGGTTATAATCACAGTTCGTCAAATACGATAGTCAGCTTAGACCTGCCCTCAATTTAGTGTTTACTATGTATTTGATAGTGATTTGAGTTTGTATGGGTCTGGTGAACATTGTATTAAATGCAAATTTAAATATAAATGTGCCCATCCCCCCCCCCACCCCGGGTTCCCCCTTACCCCGTGGGTCAAGGGGGGATAATGTTATAATTTGAAAATGTTCAAAATGAATTCAAAAGTATCTCAAAATTATCCTTGCAATACAAGGAACAAAAAAGAATCAATAGATGTTGAGTTTTGAAGGTATGGTCGAAACAAGTCAAAGGCCAATGAACCTTTGTATGGAGTCAAATTTTTCAACATTTGCTGCATGATCAGGTCAAAATACGTGTCAAATTATTCTTGATGCAAAGATTCATATATACATATGGAAAAGTAGTCTCTTTTGCTATCATGTCTAGTTGAATGCTCTCATTACACAGTAAAATGTGATGTTTTTTTAATTTAATTTGACTTTATGACATCGTCATGAAAAAGTGGAAGGTGTTATTTTTTCCGTTCACTCTCTATTCCATTCCTTATTATGTTCTCTTCATCATGTTCAAGTTTGATTAGTATGCAATACTAAATCTAGTCGTTATGAAAGACAAACCAATGGATGTTATGAGTAGAAAGTAACAAAATTTGGCATTTTTACACACAAATATGTCCGTCATTGCATGAAGCCCATACAAGTTTGGAATGATTATAACTTCCAAACGAAAGAAGCTATAAGGTTCGTTCAAGTTGTATTCTCTGTGTTATTTTAACAGCTGTTTTGGTTCTGAAAAATAGTGTGATAGTTAAAAAACGTAGCCGTTATGAAAGAGAAACAATGCTCATCCTAAAAAGGTGCCCAGGACAGTGTAGGGAATAATCAATAACAGTTACAATACATTAACAATAGGATTTATTGATCTGGAACGATGCTTGCACAGTACATAGAGCTACATAGATATAGTGTGTTCATTATAAGAAATTCATTTTATGAGACTATCTGGCCTAAACTTTTCCATATGATTATATAGAAATATATATTACATTTGGTTGCTGCTCTAATTAAGTTTCACGTGGCACACACAAGATGATCATCAGGCAACAGACCTGGGGGGTACTCAAGTTTGGTTTTGGTAGGGACGTACCGCTGAGAAATTGAAAGTGGACCCATAAATATACCAATTTTTCAAAAAGTTTGGACCCATTGATATACCAAAAGTCAAAATTCTCGGCCAAATTGAACCCAAATTGTCTTAGTTTTTACAAATTTTCCCAATTTTTTGGGGAAAATTTTGGCTAGATTGAGGCAAAATTGGGCTATTTTTCGATAAAATGGAAAAATTTTTGAAATAAGGACCCATTCATATACCAAAATTGGCTTAGAAAAAAGGGGTCAGTGCATGGTATACCAAAAGGCCGAAAATGCTACCCATATTAGCGGCACTTCCCGTATGGTCATTTGTACTAAGTACCCCCCCCTATTTACTATTTCTTTTGTTACCATGATGCATGGCATGTTGATATCAGTTCATTACGTTTAATGATTTTGTCAATGGAGACAGATGATTTCAAACTTTTCTTGTATACACAAGATACATTGACCTGAATCACGTTTCATGGTGTCAGACTTTCTTAGTGGATGGAATAGTTTTTTTTTTTCTTCTTTTTAACCTCCATATGAATTTAGATAACTCGGTCTTTTTCTTGTATCTCTCATTTCTGAGAGATTTTGCATGATTTTTGACTTGCTAGTCTTACGTACGATACAGACCCCCCCTCGGCCTACATACGGTACAGACCCCACCCCCACCCCCTGAATCTACTGTGGCCTTGTACACAACATTGGCAACAAAGCTTGCAAGTTTTGGCTTAGGGTGTGGATTGGCTTTTTTCATAACACCAGTATTTTGAGATTTTATTATTTGCTTTGAACATATTCTTAATTCTCATTAACATGTCTTCAATTTATACAGGCTTCCTGATCATGTATCATTAGAAGAAGGTGCTTTGTTGGAACCATTATCAGTAGGAACCCATGCTTGCCGGAGGGCAGGAGTTACATTAGGAAGCTGTGTGCTGGTGTGTGGTGCAGGTAAGGTGACATGTTGGAACCATTGTCAGTAGCAACCTATGCTTGTAGGAGGGCAGGAGTGACATTAGGAAGCTGTGTGCTTGTGTGTGGTGCAGGTGACATGTTGGAACCATTGTCAGTAGCAACCCATACTTGCCGGAGGGCAGGAGTGACATTAGGAAGCTGTGTGCTTGTGTGTGGTGCAGGTGAGATGACATGTTGGAACCATTGTCAGTAGTAACCTGCTTGCCGAAAGGCAGGAGTTACAATAGGAAGCTTTGTGCTTGTGTGTGGTGCAGGTAAGGTGACATGTTGGAACCATTATCAGTAGCAACCTATGCTTGTAGGAGGGCAGGGGTGACATTATGAAGCTGTGTGCTTGTGTGTGGTGCAGGTAAGATGACATGTTGGAACCATTGTCAGTAACAACCTATGCTTGCAGGAGGGCAGGAGTGATATTAGCAAGCTGTGTGCTTGTGTGTGGTGCAGGTGAGATGACATGTTGGAACCATTGTCAGTAGTAACCTGCTTGCCGAAAGGCAGGAGTTACAATAGGAAGCTTTGTGCTTGTGTGTGGTGCAGGTAAAGTGACATGTTGGAACCATTATCAGTAGCAACCTATGCTTGTAGGAGGGCAGGAGTGATATTAGCAAGCTGTGTGCTTGTGTGTGGTGCAGGTAAGATGACATATGTTGGAACCATTGTCAGTAGCAACCTATGCTTGCCGGAGGGCAGGAGTTACATTAGGAAGCTGTGTGCTTGTGTGTGGTGCAGGTAAGATGACATGTTGGAACCATTGTCAGTAGCAACCTATGCTTGTAGGAGGGCAGGGGTGACATTATGAAGCTGTGTGCTTGTGTGTGGTGCAGGTAAGATGACATGTTGGAACCATTGTCAGTAGCAACCTATGCTTGCCGGAGGGCAGGAGTTACATTAGGAAGCTGTGTGCTTGTGTGTGGTGCAAGCAAGGTGACATATTGGAACCATTGTCAGTAGCAACCTATGCTTGCCGGAGGGCAGGAGTTACATTAGGAAGCTGTGTGCTTGTGTGTGGTGCAGGTAAGGTGACATGTTGGAACCATTGTCAGTAGCAACCTATGCTTGCAGGAGGGCAGGAGTTACATTAGGAAGCTGTGTGCTTGTGTGTGGTGCAAGCAAGGTGACATATTGGAACCATTGTCAGTAGCAACCTATGCTTGCCGGAGGGCAGGAGTTACATTAGGAAGCTGTGTGCTTGTGTGTGGTGCAGGTAAGGTGACATGTTGGAACCATTGTCAGTAGCAACCTATGCTTGCAGGAGGGCAGGAGTTACATTAGGAAGCTGTGTGTTTGTGTGTGGTGCAGGTAAGGTGACATGTTGGAACCATTGTCAGTAGCAACCCATGCCTGCCGGAGGGCAGGAGTGACATTAGGAAGCTGTGTGCTTGTGTGTGGTGCAGGTAAGATGACATGTTGGAACCATTGTCAGTAGCAACCTATGCTTGCCGGAGGGCAGGAGTGACATTAGGAAGCTGTGTGCTTGTGTGTGGTGCAGGTAAGGTGACATGTTGGAACCATTGTCAGTAGCAACCTATGCTTGCCGGAGGGCAGGAGTGACATTAGGAAGCTGTGTGCTTGTGTGTGGTGCAGGTAAGATGACATGTTGGAACCATTGTCAGTAGCAACCTATGCTTGCTGGAGGGCAGGAGTGACATTAGGAAGCTGTGTGCTTGTGTGTGGTGCAGGTAAGGTGACATGTTGGAACCATTGTCAGTAGCAACCCATGCTTGCCGGAGGGCAGGAGTGACATTAGGAAGCTGTGTGCTTGTGTGTGTGCACTGTGCAGGTAAGATGACATGTTGGAACCATGATGCTTGAACAATGTTTTTTATATCATCACCTAAACTACTGTTTGTTCTTTGTTACAGGTCCCATTGGTTTAATGTCCATGCTGGCAGCTAGAGCACTTGGTGCTTCTAAAATTGCTATCATTGGTAAGTAGATGTTTTAAACATTTATGTAAGAAATAAAGGACAATACAGTATTTAATAAGAATCGTTTAATCCCAAATAACATGTCTAAGTCAGTAAAAACAGTAATATTTCATGTTTTTATTGCAAAGCTAGGACACTTCATTTTGATGTCAAAGAAACTGCAGCACCCTTTATTTCTATTCTATTACCCCAAAATAGTGCAATTTAAGTTTTCTTATGCACACACATTATTCCCATGGATAACACTCTATGTAAAATGTGGCCTGCTTTTATGGGACACTTAAAGGCTTAATGTACGATTTCCTTCAAATTTTAAATTTGTCATTATATACTCAAAATGCTGAAATAATACTAGTAATAATGATCGGGAATGGTTTCTGTCCATTTTGAGCTGAAATAACGAGGTAATGTGAAAGAAACACTGCTTGTTATTTTGGCCGTTTAACACGCAGTTCTATATGGACATAAAGTCATAATTTCTTTGAATTAAGACTTTATGTCGAACTTTGCTCTGTTTACCTACAAACACAACAAATTTGGCTGATTCCATTTAGGTGCAAGTTGCGACATGTGTAAACATTACAAATATGCCAAAAAATCAGGTTTGAAAAAAATTAACCAAATTCATATTATAAGATCGTACATTATGACTTTAAGGGGTATAAAGATGGTGGACATTGGTTTGGATTTGAGAGGGAGCTGAAAAGTTTTGGCAACACTGTTCTTACTATATAACAATGCTATTATGTGGATGAGGGTGTTGTTTTTTGTCGACTAATGGGTCGTTTTAGTTGTTGCTTATTTTGTTTATCATCGCTATGGCAAAATCAACATTTTCCTCACAAGTGTGGCAGCTTAGAGACTCTGAGTTTAATTAAGGTGGCTAAGTGCTATACTTTCAAAGTAATTTGACATCTGAACTTGATATTACAATATTTTTTTAGACATTGCCCAGAATCGACTTGACATGGCCAAACAGCTTGGTGTTGACTACCCATTATTAGTTAATACCAAAGATTCACTAGAAATGGCTAAGAAGGTGCATACTGCCATGGGATGCGAACCCAACATCACTATAGAGTGTAGTGGAGCTGAACAGAGTGTACAGACTGGGGTCTATGTAAGTACCAAGGGTTTCCTCATCCTGGTCATACTGCCATGGGATGCGAACCCAACATCACTATAGAGTGTAGTGGAGCTGAACAGAGTGTACAGACTGGAGTCTATGTAAGTACCAAGGGTTTCCCCAACCTGTCATACTGCCATGGGATGCGAACCCAACATCACTATAGAGTGTAGTGGCGCTGAACAGAGTGTACAGACTGGAGTCTATGTAAGTACCAAGGGTTTCCCCAACCTAGTCATACTGCCATGGGATGCGAACCCAACATCACTATAGAGTGTAGTGGAGCTGAACAGAGTGTACAGACTGGAGTCTATGTAAGTACCAAGGGTTTCCCCAACCTGGTCATACTGCCATGGCATGGGATGCGAACCCAACATCACTATAGAGTGTAGTGGAGCAGAACAGAGTGTACAGACTGGAGTCTATGTAAGTACCAAGGGTTTCCCCAACCTGGTCATACTGCCATGGCATGGGATGCGAACCCAACATCACTATAGAGTGTAGTGGAGCTGAACAGAGTGTACAGACTGGAGTCTATGTAAGTACCAAGGGTTTCCCCAACCTGGTCATACTGCCATGGCATGGGATGCGAACCCAACATCACTATAGAGTGTAGTGGAGCTGAACAGAGTGTACAGACTGGGGTCTATGTAAGTACCAAGGGTTTCCCCAACCTGGTCATACTGCCATGGCATGGGATGCGAACCCAACATCACTATAGAGTGTAGTGGAGCAGAACAGAGTGTACAGACTGGAGTCTATGTAAGTACCAAGGGTTTCCCCAACCTGTCATGCTGCCATGGGATGCGAACCCAACATCACTATAGAGTGTAGTGGAGCTGAACAGAGTGTACAGACTGGCATCTATGTGAGTACCAAGGGTTTCCCCAACCTGGTCATGCATTGGAAACTATCCGGGGGCTTCTATTTTAAGATGTATATCACCCATGCATAAGGACTTTCAAAAAGAACCCAAATCACATATTTTTCATCAGTGTTAAATGGAACCAAAGCAAGTACTATGCGGGGGTCCCAAATTTACAAAACAGGCTTGAAATCAGTCTTCTTGAATAAAATAAACACACTATCTGTGGTCATCTTGTGACTCCCTACATTTTGGTCATTAAAAATTTTATGACCCCCAATTTTTCTTTCCAAAAATTTATGACGCCCTCCGCCCATATATTTGGGACTCCCCCGAAGAAAATTATAGCCCCCTAAGCAAGTATTTTGCTGTTATGAGTAGTGATTTATATGCGTACTTGCTTTTTTGTATGCAGCTAGATGATGTATAATTTCAAACACATGTGGCCCAGGAAAAATCACTTTAAGGGTGGTCTTAACCCTGGAATTATGGAAACTATTGGGCATCATAACTGCTCAATTGTTGGTCTAAAGGATAGAAATGTATACATTTTTAGAATGGCAAAGACTTGATGAATTTATCTGTGAGGTCAAATTTTGGACAAAATGCTCATTTTTGGAGAAAATCCCCCAAAATGTTTTTTTTATTACGGTAATTTTTAAAAACTAGATAGAAATATCTAGGAACTTTTCTTTTAATTTTTTGCATTTTGACCAACTTTGAGAAATTTGCACCAAAAATGGTCAAAAAAATCTCAATTTTCAAAAATTTCATAAAAAAGCCTAATTTTTGCCCAAATTTCAAATATTTTTGGTGAAGTTTGTCAAAATTTAAAAAACAAATGTTCATCTATGGACTTCTATAGATTAGATTCACATTTTCACTCTTCCCTCTTCAGCAAATGTTATATGGTTTTAATTTGCAGGATTCATTTTCAATTTAGATTATATATGAGTGATTCTTAAAAATAAGTGTAAAACAAAGAGGCCTGTAATAATAATAATATTTATTTGAATTACTTGCAATACAAAAGTAACAAAATAACAGTAGATTTAAACACACTCTACGTTTCTTACACATGACAAAAGCAAGTAATTCAGGATGAGTGAATGGGCTGAAAAGTCCAAACACAGAAGTGCCCACTCATCCCGTACATGAAAGAATAATTTAAAATTAAATCATAAAATACATCATAAAATAGAGAAAAGCAACATTTTGGAAAATAAAACCATTATGAAATGTTGAAACAATATTATAAATATGAAAAATACAGGCATTTGAAAATACATAAGCCAAAACATGTGACACCACAAAATCATTTAAGCATATTCAAGTAAAACGATTTACATTCAGACTTAAATACGACAAGGCTGTTAACATGATGTAATTCGGAGGGAATTCCATTCCAAAGACGTGGAAGTGAAACAAACATGGAATTAAAGAAAGAAGAAGATTTGGCAGTTTGGTGCAATAGTCTAGAATTATCCAAAATACTTCTTTGAACCAGAGAACTAAAAGAAGCAGGCCCAAATTCATTGATTATTTTATATCCAAAGGCTAATCTTTGACACTTGTAAACATCCTCAAGCTTAATCAATTTAAGGTCCACAAGCCTCTCAGAATAAGATGGACGATCTTCAAAATCAACTTCAGGAAAATCTTTGTAGAACAAAGTACGAGTGATTTTCCTCTGGATTTTTTCTAACCTATCAATATGATTCCTTTGAAATGGAGACCAGACACAAACACAATAAACAATGTGAGGCAAAATAAGAGATTTGTAAAGATTGAGTAAAGCATCAGAAGTCATATTCCTGGTACATCTAACTATGAAACCAGAGAGTTTAGAAATCTTATTAGCGACATTACTAATATGAGAGTCAAAGGAAAGGTCCTTACTGAAAGTAACTCCAAGCAGCTTGAATTCATCAACTTCTTTAAGCTCATTACTGCCCATAATATAAGAACTACATAATTTGGGAGACTTAGATCTAGTCATGTGCATGGTGGAACACTTTGAAAGATTCAAAGGAAGTTTGTTACAAATTGACCACTGAAAAATGTTTTCAATGTCCTGCTGAAGAATCTTATGGTCTAAATCACCATAAATAGGACGGACAATTGAATTATCATCAGCGAACTGGAAGAACAGAGCCTTGAGGAACACCTGAAGTTACATTACACCATTCAGAAACTACACCTTTGAAAACAATCCTTTGCTTACGCATGTACAAAAAGTTTTGAATCCACCGAAGAAGTTGACCTCTAATTCCCATAGAATGAAGTTTACCAAGCAAAAGATTGTGATCGACTTTACACACTAAACCCCAGCCCAATAATGGTGCTCCCCAGCCCTGAGCTTTTCCAACAAACCTGGAGCATCAGGGATAGGATGATGGGTGGAGACTTGGAGTGGAGACTCTTTTTAAAGGTGATTCTAAAATGGTTTAATGTCATTAAACCCTTGAGTATAGCATTCTTCCTTCATTTTAACAATTACAGTGGAAACTCATTAACACAAATTTGTGCGGAATTCAAATTTTACTTCTTGTTATCAGGAGTTTGTGTTATCTAGTACTAATAACATGTGAAATGTATGCTTGGGAATGTAAAACATACTTCTTGCTATCAGGAACTTCATGTTAATAGGGTTTGTGTTAACGAGTTGCCACTGTACTGAGATAAACTGATCATCATGATGGTTAGGCATGTTATAGATAAGACCCCCCAAAGTTTGTTTCCAGTAGCAGGTCTAAAAAGTGCAATGCTGTTTTTATTTTTTATTTTTGAATACAAAAAAATGCAACACGCAATGACAGTATTTCGTTTGAATTTGAATTTTTAAAAGAAAAACAAAAGTATTGGTATCATTTTAACATTTATTACAAAATTAAAACAGAAAAAATCAAATGTTTGATTTACAAATTGTAATTGTGCCTATTTAAACTACTGATCGTAAATTATTTGTAGCTTCTTTCTTATGTTTCTTTCCTTTTTTTACCTGGTGTAATGATTTTTGAACACAAATATTACAAACAAACAAAAGCAACACACAAAAAACAGCAACCAGAAAGCAAATATGCATGGCTGTGTGTGGGAATGGAAACAAACTTGTTTCTTTTTTTTTTTTGAATAATAGGAGTTTTCCTTGGATTTTTTTGCAGGCTACCAAGCCAGGAGGTGTACTCACAGTGATAGGTCATGGACCAAAGATGGTATCAGTTCCGATAGTAGAAGCTACTGCAAGGGAGCTTGATATAAGGGGATGCTTCAGATATGCAAATGAGTAAGAAACTGCTTTCAAATTTCAAAATTTGTCATTTGTTACTCAAAATTGAGGTAAAGGCACATACAGAAATCCATCCAGGACTTCAAGCAGCCCTACATTTCCTATTTTCCCTATTTTTGAACTCTTCCTATATTTTCTATTATTGTTAAGCAATGACCTATAAGGCGACCAAAAAACCCCCTGTTCTACAGCCCAACCCAGAATGTGCATTTTGGAGATTTTTTTAAAATTTGGCCAAAATCATGTAAAAACAGCGGTTTGGGGCCAAAATTTATTTAAGTTTGGCTGAAATTGTTTGTTTAGTAAATATGTTTGGAAAACTGAAACTGAATCTTTTTTTTTTTTTTTTTTTCACATTTTGGTGAAATTTAAGGATAATTTTAGCCTCCAGAAAAAAACCCAAAAGGTCTGTACGCCCGTAGAACAGGGCTTGTTTGTTTGTTTTTTGTCGCCTAATTCCTACATTTTTTTCCAAATTTAGCTGCATCTTTTGACCAATGTGAGTGGTCACTACAATTGAGCCGTAAACTCTGCAAATTCTATTCTGAGATACAGTGCAAAATGTGTGTGAAGGTCGTATTCATAGGTGTCTCAATTAGGCGCGACATGTTTCTCATTTGATAGCGTTTAAACCAATAAATAATCCTATTGCTGAAGAGGATAATAATCTTCTACAAATAGAATCATTAAATAGCTCTAGTCTTTGTTTGCTTCGGCTAAATCCTGTTCAAGTGGTGGGTTACAATTGCATTGTATTTTGTCTAGGTATGTATAACCAACAATAACAATGAGAGGACATTCCTGAACCTTGTTGACTTGGGGATGATTTGAAATGACCGCCAATTATGACTTTATTACCAGCAATGTGGAAAAAGAGACACGTTGTAGAACCAAAAAAAAAAGGTACCATTTTGTTGAAGGAGCAAAGTTCAACAAACCATAACCCCGCTTCTGGATATCGTTTGAAGTCAAATGATATACTATTTTAAAGCCTATGATGTATATAAACACGAAATAAAACAAAATTGACCGGGGACCGACTTTACAGCGGATTCGTAGTGTCCAGTCACATATTGTGGATTGACTTCAGATTTCTATAGTGTGTCTCATCTCAAGTTAAGAGTAACCATGGTAATGCCATGTAGTTTCAAATCATGTATGCTAATCTAATCTTGTGGGTTGTATACATGAACTCAGGCGTAGAAATGTGGTTTTTCCATACGCTGGCCATGCAACTGCGTATTAAAAAAATATATACTGATTGTCAAGTCAGATTTGAGTTCTGTGAAAAGATTTGCTCAGTGAATATTCTTTTCTGTGATTTTTGTTGTGCATCCCAAAGACTTCACTTGAGATAAGACACGTTATAGGATATGTAGGCCACGGTTAGAAATCCAGCTGCTTTTTTGGGTCTAATTTGCATATTTATTTTTATCTTTCCACAGTATACACCAGGTACACTGTGCTTTTATTTTATCAACAGGTTACATAGCATAAATGATCTAATCATAGTAAACATGATATGGTATAATAGTAGGGGCCTATTGTAATTATTTTACACAAAGGAGTTCCAACATTTGTGCCATTCATTTAACCTACTGCTAGATATATTTGGATTTTTGTTGTTATGATAATGAGCTAATTTGCTTTTTTAAATTTGCTTTTTTTATTGGGTTTGTGTGTGGGGGGGATGTTTGTTTATTTACCACTGAAAAGGTTTAGCTGTAAGGATGTGTTTCCGAATTTAAATTTCCCCATGATAGTAGAGGCATCCCAATCGATACCTTGCATAAAAAAATTCTAGTTTCTTGTTTCTCGTTAATGTCATCACAACTCCTTTTATTTTTGTTCCATAGTTACCAGCTAGCCTTAGAGATGATAGCAACAGGTAAAGTGGATGCCAAGCCTCTCATTACACACCACTTCCCTCTTGAGAAGACATTGGATGCCTTTGAAACATCTAGGACTGGTGCTGGAGGAGCTATCAAAGTCATGATTCACTGTGATCAATAGAACTGTACTAATTAGGGTATGAAGATCCTAAGTGCCTTTATGACATCTAAGACTGGTGCAGGAGGACTATTAAAATCATGATTCATTGTAATAGAATCTTACTAATTGGGGTATGGTGAAGATCCTAAGTGCCTTTATGACATCTAATACTGGCGCAGGAGGAGCTATCTAAGTCATGATTCACTGTGATCAATAGAACTGTACTAATGTAGGCATGATGAAGATCCTAAGTGCCTTCATGACATCTAAGACTGGTGCAGGAGGACTGTTAAAATCATTGTAATCGATTTGGGGTATGGTGAAGATCCTAATGGCCTTTATGACATCTAAGAATGCACTATCAAAGTCATGATTCATTGTGATCAATAGAACTGTAGTACTTTGGGTATAATGAAGATCCTAAGTGCCTTTATGACATCTAAGGCTGATGCAGGACTATCAAAGTCATGATTCATTGTGATCAATAGAATCTTACTAAATTGGGAACGATGGTGATTCTTGGTGCCTTTATGACATCTAAGGCTGATGCAGGAGGACTATCAAAGTCACGATTCATTTTCATGAATAGAATCTTACTAATTCGGGTATGAAGATCCTAGGTGCCTTTATGACATCTAAGACTGATGCAGGAGGACTATCAAAGTCATGATTCATTGTAATGAATAGAACCTTAATAATTGGGGTATGAAGATCCCAGATGCCTCTATGACATCTAAGACTGGTGAAGGAGGACTATCAAAGTCTTGATTCATTGTAATGAATAGAATCTTACTATTTAGGGTATGAAGATCCTAGGTGCCTTTATGACATCTAAGACTGATGCAGGAGGACTATCAAAGTCACGATTCATTTTCATGAATAGAATCTTACTAATTCGGGTATGAAGATCCTATGTGCCTCTATGACATCTAAGACTGGTGAAGGAGGACTATCAAAGTCATGATTCATTGTAATGAATGGAATCTTACTAATTAGGGTATGAAGATCCTATGTGCCTTTATGACATCTAAGACTGATGCAGGAGGACTATCAAAGTCACGATTCATTTTCATGAATAGAATCTTACTAATTCGGGTATGAAGATCCCAGGTGCCTCTATGACATCTAAGACTGGTGAAGGAGGACTATCAAAGTCTTGATTCATTGTAATGAATGGAATCTTACTAATTAGGGTATGAAGATCCTAGGTGCCTCTATGACATCTAAGACTGATGCAGGAGGACTATCAAAGTCTTGATTCATTGTAATGAATGGAATCTTACTAATTAGGGTATGAAGATCCTAGGTGCCTTTATGACATCTAAGACTGATGCAGGAGGACTATCAAAGTCATGATTCATTGTAATGAATGGAACCTTAATAATTGGGGTATGAAGATCCCAGGTGCCTTTATGACATCTAAGACTGATGCAGGAGGACTATCAAAGTCATGGTTCATTGTAATGAATGGAACCTTAATAATTGAGGTATGAAGATCCCAGGTGCCTTTATGACATCTAAGACTGATGCAGGAGGACTATCAAAGTCATGATTCATTGTAATGAATGGAACCTTAATAATTGAGGTATGAAGATCCCAGGTGCCTTTATGACATCTAAGACTGATGCAGGAGGACTATCCGTCATGATTCATTGTAATGAATAGAATCTTACTAATTAGGGTATGAAGATCCTAGGTGCCTTTATGACATCTAAGACTGGTGCAGGAGGATTATTAAAGTCCATGATTTATTATAATGAATAGAACCTATTGGGATATGATGAAGACCTTAGGTGCCTTTATGACATCTAAGACTGATAATCTTACTAACTTGGATATAAAGATCCCAGGTGCCTTTATGACATCTAAGACTGATGCAGGAGGACTATCCGTCATGATTCATTGTAATGAATAGAATCTTACTAATTAGGGTATGAAGATCCTATGTGCCTTTATGACATCTAAGACTGGTGCAAGAGGACTATTAAAGTCCATGATTTATTATAATGAATAGAACCTATTGGGATATGATGAAGACCTTAGGTGCCTTTATGACATCTAAGACTGATAATCTTACTAACTTGGATATAAAGATCCCAGGTGCTTTATGACATCTACGACTGGTGCAGGAGGACTATCAAAGTCATGATTCAATGTAATGAATAGAATCTTAATAATTGGGGTATAAAGATCCCGGGTGCCTTTATGAGATCTAGGACTGGTGCAGGAGGACTACTAAAGTCCATGATTCAACGTAATGAATAGAATCTTAATAATTGGGGCAGGAAGATCCGAGGTGCCTTTATGACATCTAAGACTGGTGCAAGAGGACTATTTAAAGTCCATGATTTATTATAATGAATAGAACCTATTGGGGTATGATGAAGACCCTAGGTGCCTTTATGACATCTAAGACTGATACAGGAGGACTATATATCGAAGTCATGATTCAGTGTAGTGAATAGAATCTCATTAACTGGAATATGAAGATCCCAGGTGCTTTATGACCTCTATGAGTGATGACTGGTGCAGGAGGACTATCAAAGTCATGATTCATTGTAATGAATAGAATCTTACTAATTAGGGTATGAAGATCCTAGGTGCCTTGATGACATCTAAGACTGGTGAAGGAGGACTATCAAAGTCATGATTCATTGTAATGAATGGAATCTTACTAATTTGGGTATAGAAGATCCCAGGTGCCTCTATGACATCTAAGACTGGTGAAGGAGGACTATCAAAGTCATGATTCATTGTAATGAATGGAATCTTACTAATTAGGGTATGAAGATCCTATGTGCCTTTATGACATCTAAGACTGATGCAGGAGGACTATCAAAGTCACGATTCATTTTCATGAATAGAATCTTACTAATTCGGGTATGAAGATCCCAGGTGCCTCTATGACATCTAAGACTGGTGAAGGAGGACTATCAAAGTCTTGATTCATTGTAATGAATGGAATCTTACTAATTAGGGTATGAAGATCCCAGGTGCCTCTATGACATCTAAGACTGATGCAGGAGGACTATCAAAGTCTTGATTCATTGTAATGAATGGAATCTTACTAATTAGGGTATGAAGATCCTAGGTGCCTTTATGACATCTAAGACTGATGCAGGAGGACTATCAAAGTCATGATTCATTGTAATGAATGGAACCTTAATAATTGGGGTATGAAGATCCCAGGTGCCTTTATGACATCTAAGACTGATGCAGGAGGACTATCAAAGTCATGGTTCATTGTAATGAATGGAACCTTAATAATTGAGGTATGAAGATCCCAGGTGCCTTTATGACATCTAAGACTGATGCAGGAGGACTATCAAAGTCATGATTCATTGTAATGAATGGAACCTTAATAATTGAGGTATGAAGATCCCAGGTGCCTTTATGACATCTAAGACTGATGCAGGAGGACTATCAAAGTCATGATTCATTGTAATGAATATGATCTTACTAATTAGGGTATGAAGATCCTAGGTGCCTTTATGACATCTAAGACTGGTGTAGAAAGACTATCAAAGTCACGATTCATTTTCATGAACAGAACCTTAATAATTGAGGTATGAAGATCCTAGGTGCCTCTATGACATCTAAGACTGATGCAGGAGGACTATCCGTCATGATTCATTGTAATGAATAGAATCTTACTAATTAGGGTATGAAGATCCTAGGTGCCTTTATGACATCTAAGACTGGTGCAGGAGGATTATTAAAGTCCATGATTTATTATAATGAATAGAACCTATTGGGATATGATGAAGACCTTAGGTGCCTTTATGACATCTAAGACTGATAATCTTACTAACTTGGATATAAAGATCCCAGGTGCCTTTATGACATCTAAGACTGATGCAGGAGGACTATCCGTCATGATTCATTGTAATGAATAGAATCTTACTAATTAGGGTATGAAGATCCTATGTGCCTTTATGACATCTAAGACTGGTGCAAGAGGACTATTAAAGTCCATGATTTATTATAATGAATAGAACCTATTGGGATATGATGAAGACCTTAGGTGCCTTTATGACATCTAAGACTGATAATCTTACTAACTTGGATATAAAGATCCCAGGTGCTTTATGACATCTACGACTGGTGCAGGAGGACTATCAAAGTCATGATTCAATGTAATGAATAGAATCTTAATAATTGGGGTATAAAGATCCCGGTGCCTTTATGAGATCTAGGACTGGTGCAGGAGGACTACTAAAGTCCATGATTCAACGTAATGAATAGAATCTTAATAATTGGGGCAGGAAGATCCGAGGTGCCTTTATGACATCTAAGACTGGTGCAAGAGGACTATTTAAAGTCCATGATTTATTATAATGAATAGAACCTATTGGGGTATGATGAAGACCCTAGGTGCCTTTATGACATCTAAGACTGATACAGGAGGACTATATATCGAAGTCATGATTCAGTGTAGTGAATAGAATCTCATTAACTGGAATATGAAGATCCCAGGTGCTTTATGACCTCTATGAGTGATGACTGGTGCAGGAGGACTATCAAAGTCATGATTCATTGTAATGAATAGAATCTTACTAATTAGGGTATGAAGATCCTAGGTGCCTTTATGACATCTAAGACTGGTGAAGGAGGACTATCAAAGTCATGATTCATTGTAATGAATGGAATCTTACTAATTTGGGTATAGAAGATCCCAGGTGCCTCTATGACATCTAAGACTGGTGAAGGAGGACTATCAAAGTCATGATTCATTGTAATGAATGGAATCTTACTAATTAGGGTATGAAGATCCTAGGTGCCTTTATGACATCTAAGACTGGTGAAGGAGGACTATCAAAGTCTTGATTCATTGTAATGAATGGAATCTTACTAATTAGGGTATGAAGATCCTAGGTGCCTTTATGACATCTAAGACTGGTGAAGGAGGACTATCAAAGTCATGATTCATTGTAATGAATGGAATCTTACTAATTAGGGTATGAAGATCCTAGGTGCCTTTATGACATCTAGGATTGGTGCAGGAGGACTATCAAAGTCTTGATTCATTGTAATGAATGGAATCTTACTAATTAGGGTATGAAGATCCCGGGTGCCTTTATGACATCTAAGGCTGGTGCAGGAGGACTATCAAAGTCATGATTCATTGTAATAAATGGAATCTTACTAATTAGGGTATGAAGATCCTAGGTGCCTTTATGACATCTAAGACTGATGCAGGAGGACAATCAAAGTCATGATTCATTTTAATGAATAGAATGTTACTAATAATAGACTAGAAGATCCTAGGTGCTTTTACGACATCTAAGACTGGTGCAAGAGGACTATCAGTCGTGATTCATAGGTGCCTTTATAACATCTAGGAATGAGGCAGGAGTCATATCAAAGTCATTGTTCGGGCATGATGAAGATCCTAGGTGCCTTTCTGACATATAGGACTAATACAGGATAAATAAAGAACATTGTCTATTTAGTATTGTAGTCTCACTCAAGGTAATCTTTATTCTACCTAGATGAACAATTATCTGAATTAATTAAGAAATAAGTTCAAATAAGCTATCTCCCCCTCTTTAGCACAGAAAGTTCAAATGAGTGTGACTAAGGCTGTGAATATGAACGTTTTGAAAAGTAAATCCTATGCTGACTGAACATAGCCCTACTACAGGGTTATTTTTGTAAAAATATTTTTTACGCGCTATACTCTGAGACATGCTATACCCTGAGAACTGCTGAAGGAGGAGAGGTCACAGGATTGTGAGCTGTCACTGGGGTTTTAGCCATTCTCAGGACATAGCACAGTGTCTCAGAGTATTAATAGTGTATAAAAAAAGGCCCTGTGGTAGGGCTAACTGAACAAACAGTGAAACTACAAATGTCAGAGTAAAGAATAGGGGAAATCATGGAGAAAATGCCAATATAAAACTAA